>NW_025956444.1:0-41780 GCF_023159225.1 Perognathus longimembris pacificus
GTGCTTTTATCTCCCTCCCCTCACCACAAATCAGATTCTTCTGAGGAGTTCCCAGTACATTATCCTTTCCCCTGTGTAAATACCTTATCAAGCTCCAGCTGTTTTTATTCTCAGAAGGTTTACTCCCTGATATACAGCTGCCTACCCCCTTCGTAAGTGCAGGTCCTAAATGAGCTTTTTTCTCTGTTCCCTCACCACAATCCAGATTCTTTTGCGGAGTTACCAGTACAGTAACCATACCAGGAAGTACTTAATTTATTAAGCTACTGCTTTTCTTAATCTCAGTGGAGATATTTACTGATAAACAGCTACCTTCCCAGCATGTTCATGTTGTTCCTAAATGAGCTTTCATCTCTCTCCCCTCACCACAAATCAGATTCTTCTGAGGAGTTCCCAGTACATTATCCTTTCCCCTGTGTAATTACCTTAACAAGCTCCACCTGTTTTTATTCTCAGAAGGTTTACTCCCTGATATACAGCTGCCTACCCCCTTCGTAAGTGCAGGTCCTAAATGAGCTTTTTTCTCTGTTCCCTCACCACAATCCAGATTCTTTTGCGGAGTTACCAGTACAGTAACCATACCAGGAAGTACTTAATTTATTAAGCTACTGCTTTTCTTAATCTCAGTGGAGATATTTACTGATAAACAGCTACCTACGCAGCATGTTCATGTCGTTCCTAAATGAGCTTTTATCTCTCTCCCCTCACCACAAATCAGATTCTTCTGAGGAGTTACCAGTACATTATCCATTCCCCTGTGTAATTACCTTAACAAACTCCAGCTGTTTTTATTCTCAGAAGGTTTACTCCCTGATATACAGCTGCCTACCCCCTTCGTAAGTGCAGATCCTAAATGAGCTTTTTTCTCTGTTCCCACACCACAATCCAGATTCTTTTGGGGAGTTACCAGTACAGTAACCATACCAGGAAGTACTTAATTTATTAAGCTACTGCTTTTCTTAATGTCAGTGGAGATATTTACTGATAAACAGCTACCTACGCAGCATGTTCAAGTCGTTCCTAAATGAGCTTTTATCTCTCTCCCCTCACCACAAATCTGATTCTTCTGAGGAGTTCCCAGTACATTATCTTTGACCCTGTTTAATTCCCTTAACAAGCTCCAGCTGTTTTTATTCTCAGAAAGTTTACTCCCTGATATACAGCTGCCTACCCCATTCGTAAGTGCAGGTCCTAAATGAGCTTTTTTCTCTGTTCCCTCACCACAATCCAGATTCTTTTGGGGAGTTACCAGTAGAGTAACCATACCAGGAAGTCCTTATTTTATTAAGCTACTGCTTTGATTAATCTCAGTGGAGATATTTACTGATAAACAGCTACCTACGCAGCATGTTCATGTCGTTCCTAAATGAGCTTTTATCTCTCTCCCCTCACCACAAATCAGAATCTTCTGAGGAGTTCCCAGTACATTATCCTTTCCCCTGTGTAATTACCTTAACAAGCTCCAGCTGTTTTTATTCTCATAAGGTTTACTCCCTGATATACAGCTGCCTACCCCCTTCGTAAGTGCAGGTCCTAAATGAGCTTTTTTCTCTGTTCCCTCACCACAATCCAGATTGTTTTGGGGAGTTCAGAGTTCAGTAACCATACCAGGAAGTACTTAATTTATTAAGCTACTGCTTTTCTTAATCTCAGTGGAGATATTTACTGATAAACAGCTACGTACGCAGCATGTTCATGTCGTTCCTAAATGAGCTTTTATCTCTCTCCCCTCACCACAAATCAGATTCTTCTGAGGAGTTCCCAGTACATTATCCTTTCCCCTGTGTAATTACCTTAAGAAGCTCCAGCTGTTTTTAGTCTCAGAATGTTTACTCCCTGATATACAGCTGCCTAACCCCTTCGTAAGTGCAGGTCCTAAATGAGCTTTTTTCTCTGTTCCCTCACCACAATCCAGATTCTTTTGGGGAGTTACCAGTACAGTAACCATACCAGGAAGTACTTAATTTATTAAGCTACTGCTTTTCTTAATCTCAGTGGAGATATTTACTGATAAACAGCTATGTACGCAGCATGTTCATGTCGTTCCTAAATGAGCTTTTATCTCTCTCCCCTCACCACAAATCAGATTCTTCTGAGGAGTTCCCAGTACATTATCCTTTCCCCTTTGTAATTACCTTAACAAGCTCCAGCTGTTTTTATTCTCCGAAGGTTTACTCCCTGATATACAGCTGCCTACCACCTTCGTAAGTGCAGGTCCTAAATGAGCTTTATTCTCTGTTCCCTCACCACAATCCAGATTCTTTTGGGGAGTTACCAGTACAGTAACCATACCAGGAAGTACTTAATTTATTAAGCTACTGCTTTTCTTAATCTCAGTGGAGATATTTACTGATAAACAGCTACGTACGCAGCATGTTCATGTCGTTCCTAAATGTGCTTTTATCTCCCTCCCCTCACCACAAATCAGATTCTCCTGAGGAGTTCCCAGTACATTATCCTTTCCCCTGTGTAAATACCTTATCAAGCTCCAGCTGTTTTTATTCTCAGAAGGTTTACTCCCTGATATACAGCTGCCTACCCCCTTCGTAAGTGCAGGTCCTAAATGAGCTTTTTTCTCTGTTCCCTCACCACAATCCAGATTCTTTTGGGGAGTTACCAGTACAGTAACCATACCAGGAAGTACTTAATTTATTAAGCTACTGCTTTTCTTAATCTCAGTGGAGATATTTACTGATAAACAGCTACCTACGCAGCATGTTCATGTCGTTCCTAAATGAGCTTTTATCTCTCTCCCCTCACCACAAATCAGATACTTCTGAGGAGTTACCAGTACATTATCCATTCCCCTGTGTAATTACCTTAACAAACTCCAGCTGTTTTTATTCTCAGAAGGTTTACTCCCTGATATACAGCTGCCTACCCCCTTCGTAAGTGCAGATCCTAAATGAGCTTTTTTCTCTGTTCCCACACCACAATCCAGATTCTTTTGGGGAGTTACCAGTACAGTAACCATACCAGGAAGTACTTAATTTATTAAGCTACTGCTTTTCTTAATCTCAGTGGAGATATTTACTGATAAACAGCTACCTACCCCGCATGTTCAAGTCGTTCCTAAATGAGCTTTTATCTCTCTCCCCTCACCACAAATCTGATTCTTCTGAGGAGTTCCCAGTACATTATCTTTTCCCCTGTTTAATTCCCTTAACAAGCTCCAGCTGTTTTTATTCTCAGAAAGTTTACTCCCTGATATACAGCTGCCTACCCCCTTCGTAAGTGCAGGTCCTAAATGAGCTTTTTTCTCTGTTCCCTCACCACAATCCAGATTCTTTTGGGGAGTTCCGAGTTCAGTAACCATACCAGGAAGTACTTAATTTATTAAGCTACTGCTTTTCTTAATCTCAGTGGAGATATTTACTGATAAACAGCTACGTACGCAGCATGTACATGTCGTTCCTAAATGAGCTTTTATCTCTCTCCCCTCACCACAAATCAGATTCTTCTGAGGAGTTCCCAGTACATTATCCTTTCCCCTGTGTAATTACCTTAAGAAGCTCCAGCTGTTTTTAGTCTCAGAAGGTTTACTCCCTGATATACAGCTGCCTAACCCCTTCGTATGTGCAGGTCCTAAATGAGCTTTTTTCTCTGTTCCCTCACCACAATCCAGATTCTTTTGGGGAGTTACCAGTACAGTAACCATACCAGGAAGTACTTAATTTATTAAGCTACTGCTTTTCTTAATCTCAGTGGAGATATTTATTGATAAGCAGCTACCTACGCAGCATGTTCATTTCGTTCCTAAATGAGCTTTTATCTCTCTCCCCTCACCACAAATCAGATTCTTCTGAGGAGTTCCCAGTACATTATCCTTTCCCCTGTGTAATTACCTTAACAAGCTCCAGCTGTTTTTATTCTCAGAAGGTTTACTCCCTGATATACAGCTGCCTACCCACTTCGTAAGTGCAAGTCTTAAATGAGCTTTTTTCTCTGTTCCCTCACCACAATCCAGATTCTTTTGGGGAGTTAGCAGTACAGTAACCATACCAGGAAGTACTTAATTTATTAAGCTACTGCTTTTCTTAATCTCAGTGGAGATATTTACTGATAAACAGCTACCTACGCAGCATGTTCATGTCGTTCCTAATGAGCTTTTATCTCTCTCCCCTCACCACAAATCAGATACTTCTGAGGAGTTACCAGTACATTATCCATTCCCCTGTGTAATTACCTTAACAAACTCCAGCTGTTTTATTCTCAGAAGGTTTACTCCCTGATATACAGCTGCCTACCCCCTTCGTAAGTGCAGATCCTAAATGAGCTTTTTTCTCTGTTCCCACACCACAATCCAGATTCTTTTGGGGAGTTACCAGTACAGTAACCATACCAGGAAGTACTTAATTTATTAAGCTACTGCTTTTCTTAATCTCAGTGGAGATATTTACTGATAAACAGCTACCTACCCCGCATGTTCAAGTCGTTCCTAAATGAGCTTTTATCTCTCTCCCCTCACCACAAATCTGATTCTTCTGAGGAGTTCCCAGTACATTATCTTTTCCCTGTTTAATTCCCTTAACAAGCTCCAGCTGTTTTTATTCTCAGAAAGTTTACTCCCTGATATACAGCTGCCTACCCCCTTCGTAAGTGCAGGTCCTAAATGAGCTTTTTTCTCTGTTCCCTCACCACAATCCAGATTCTTTTGGGGAGTTCCGAGTTCAGTAACCATACCAGGAAGTACTTAATTTATTAAGCTACTGCTTTTCTTAATCTCAGTGGAGATATTTACTGATAAACAGCTACGTACGCAGCATGTACATGTCGTTCCTAAATGAGCTTTTATCTCTCTCCCCTCACCACAAATCAGATTCTTCTGAGGAGTTCCCAGTACATTATCCTTTCCCCTGTGTAATTACCTTAAGAAGCTCCAGCTGTTTTTAGTCTCAGAAGGTTTACTCCCTGATATACAGCTGCCTAACCCCTTCGTATGTGCAGGTCCTAAATGAGCTTTTTTCTCTGTTCCCTCACCACAATCCAGATTCTTTTGGGGAGTTACCAGTACAGTAACCATACCAGGAAGTACTTAATTTATTAAGCTACTGCTTTTCTTAATCTCAGTGGAGATATTTATTGATAAGCAGCTACCTACGCAGCATGTTCATTTCGTTCCTAAATGAGCTTTTATCTCTCTCCCCTCACCACAAATCAGATTCTTCTGAGGAGTTCCCAGTACATTATCCTTTCCCCTGTGTAATTACCTTAACAAGCTCCAGCTGTTTTTATTCTCAGAAGGTTTACTCCCTGATATACAGCTGCCTACCCACTTCGTAAGTGCAAGTCTTAAATGAGCTTTTTTCTCTGTTCCCTCACCACAATCCAGATTCTTTTGGGGAGTTAGCAGTACAGTAACCATACCAGGAAGTACTTAATTTATTAAGCTACTGCTTTTCTTAATCTCAGTGGAGATATTTACTGATAAACAGCTACCTACGCAGCATGTTCATGTCGTTCCTAAATGAGCTTTTATCTCTCTCCCCTCACCACAAATCAGATTCTTCTGAGGAGTTCCCAGTACATTATCCTTTCCCCTGTGTAATTACCTTAACAAGCTCCAGCTGTTTTTATTCTCAGAAGGTTTACTACCTGATATACAGTTGCCTACCCCCTTCGTTAGTGCAAGTCCTAAATGAGCTTTTTTCTCTGTTCCCTCACCACAATCCAGATTATTTTGGGGAGTTACCAGTACAGTAACCATACCAGGAAGTACTTAAATTATTAAGCTACTGCTTTTCTTAATCTCAGGGGAGATATTTACTGATAAACTGCTACCTACGCAGCATGTTCATATCGTTACTAAATTTGCTTTTATATCTCTCCCCTCACCACAAATCAGATTCTTCTGATGATTTCCCAGTACATTATCCTTTCCCCTGTGTAATTACCTTAACAAGCTCCAGCTGTTTTTATTCTCAGAAGGTTTACTCCCTGATATACAGCTGCCTACTCCCTTCGTAATTGCAGGTCCTAAATGAGCTTTTTTCTCTGTTCCCTCACCACAATTCAGATTCTTTTGGGGAGTTACCAGTAGAGTAACCATACCAGGAAGTACTTAATTTATTAAGCTATTGCTTTTCTTAATGTCAGTGGAGATATTTACTGATAAACAGCTATGTACGCAGCATGTTCATGTCGTTCCTAAATGAGCTTTTATCTCCCTCCCCTCACCACAAATCAGATTCTTCTGAGGAGTTCCCAGTACATTATCCTTTCCCCTGTGTAATTACCTTAACAAGCTCCAGCTGTTTTTATTCTCCGAAGGTTTACTCCCTGATATACAGCTGCCTACCCCCTTCGTAAGAGCAGGTCCTAAATGAGCTTTTTTCTCTGTTCCCTCACCACAATCCAGATTCTTTTGGGGAGTTACCAGTAGAGTAACCATACCAGGAAGTACTTAATTTATTAAGCTACTGCTTTTCTTAATCTCGGTGGAGATATTTACTGATAAACAGCTACGTACGCAGCATGTTCATGTCGTTCCTATATGAGCTTTTATCTCTCTCCCCTCACCACAAATCAGTTTCTTCTGAGGAGTTCCCAGTACTTTATCCTTTCCCCTGTTTAATTACCTTAACAAGCTCCAGCTGTTTTTATTCTCATAAGGTTTACTCCCTGATATACAGCTGCCAACCCCCTTTGTAAGTGCAGGTCCTAAATGAGCTTTTTTCTCTGTTCCCTCACCACAATCCAGATTCTTTTGGGGAGTTACCAGTACAGTAACCATACCAGGAAGTACTTAATTTATTAAGCTACTGCTTTTCTTAATCTCAGTGGAGATATTTACTGATAAACAGCTACCTACGCAGCATGTTCATGTCGTTCTTAAATGAGCTTTTATCTCTCTCCCCTCACCACAAATCAGATTCTTCTGAGGAGTTCCCAGTACATTATCCTTTCCCCTGTGTAATTAACTTAACAAGCTCCAGCTGTTTTTATTCTCAGAAGTTTTACTCCCTGATATACAGCTGCTTACCCCCTTCGTAAGTGCAGGACATAAATGAGCTTTTTTCTCTGTTCCCTCACCACAATCCAGATTCTTTTGGGGAGTTACCAGTACAGTAACCATACCAGAAAGTAATTAATTTATTAAGCTACTGCTTTTCTTAATCTCAGTGGAGATATTTACTGATAAACAGCTACCTACGCAGCATGTTCATGTCGTTCCCAAATGAGCTTTTATCTCTCTCCCCTCACCACAAATCAGATTCTTCTGAGGAGTTCCCAGTACATTATCCTTTCCCCTCTGTAATTACCTTAACAAGCTCCAGCTGTTTTTATTCTCAGAAGTTTTACTCCCTGATATACAGCTGCCTACCCCCTTCGTTAGTGCAGGTCCTAAATGACCGTTTTTCTCTGTTCCCTCAACACAATCCAGATTCTTTGGGGAGTTACCAGTACAGTAACCATACCAGGAAGTACTTAATTTATTAAGCTAATGCTTTTATTAATCTCAGTGGAGATATTTACTGATAAACAGCTACATACGCAGCATGTTCATGTCGTTCCTAAATGAGCTTTTATCTCTCTCCCCTCACCACAAATCAGATTCTTCTGAATTGTTGCCAGTATATTATCCTTTCCCCTGTGTAATTACCTTAACAAGCTCCAGCTGTTTTTATTCTCAGAAGGTTTACTCCCTGATATACAGCTGCCTACCCCCTTCGTAAGTGCAGGTCCTAAATGAGCTTTTTTCTCTGTTCCCTTACCACAATTCAGATTCTTTTGGGGAGTTACCAGTACAGTAACAATAACAGGAAGTAATTAATTTATTAAGCTATTGCTTTTCTTAATCTCAGTGCAGATATTTACTGATAAACAGCTACCTACGCAGCATGTTCATGTCGTTCCTAAATGAGCTTTTATCTCTCTCCCCTCACCACAAATCAGATTCTTCTGAGGAGTTCCCAGTACATTATCCTTTCACCTGTGTAATTACCTCAACAAGCTCCAGCTGTTTTTATTCTCAGAAGGTTTACTCCCTGATATACTGCTGCCTACCCCCTTCGTAAGTGCAAATCCTAAATAAGCTTTTTTCTCTGTTACCTCACCACAATCCAGATTCTTTTGGGGAGTTACCAGAACAGTAAACATACCAGGAATTACTTAATTTACTAAGCTACTGCTTTTCTTAATCTCAGTGGATATATTTACTGATAAACATCTACGTACGCCGCATGTTCATGTCGTTCCTAAATGAGCTTTTATCTCTCTCCCCTAACCACAAATCAGATTCTTCTGAGGAATTCCCAGTACATTATCCTTTCCCCTGTGTAATTACCTTAAGAAGCTCCAGCTGTTTTTAGTCTCAGAAGGTTTACTCCCTGATATACAGCTGCCTAACCCCTTCGTATGTGCAGGTCCTAAATGAGCTTTTTTCTCTGTTCCCTCACCACAATCCAGATTCTTTTGGGGAGTTACCAGTACAGTAACCATACCAGGAAGTACTTAATTTATTAAGCTACTGCTTTTCTTAATCTCAGTGGAGATATTTACTGATAAGCAGCTACCTACGCAGCATGTTCATGTCGTTCCTAAATGAGCTTTTATCTCTCTCCCCTCACCACAAATCAGATTCTTCTGAGGAGTTCCCAGTACATTATCCTTTCCCCTGTGTAATTACCTTAACAAGCTCCAGCTGTTTTTATTCTCAGAAGGTTTACTCCCTGATATACAGCTGCCTACCCCCTTCGTAAGTGCAGGTCCTAAATGAGCTTTTTTCTCTGTTCCCTCACCACAATCCAGATTCTTTTGGGGAGTTACCAGTACAGTAACCATACCAGGAAGTACTTAATTTATTAAGCTACTGCTTTGCTTACTCTAAGTGGAGATATTTACTGATAAACAGCTACCTACGCAGCATGTTCATGTCGTTCCTAAATGAGCTTTTATCTCTCTCCCCTCACCACAAATCAGATTCTTCTGAGGAGTTCCCAGTACATTATCCTTTCCCCTGTGTAATTACCTTAACAAGCTCCAGCTGTTTTTATTCTCAGAAGGTTTACTCCCTGATATACAGCTGCCTACCCCCTTCGTAAGTGCAGGTCCTAAATGAGCTTTTTTCTCTGTTCCCTCACCACAATCCAGATTCTTTTGGGGAGGTACCAGTACAGTAACCATACCAGGAAGTACTTAATTTATTAAGCTACTGCTTTGCTTACTCTCAGTGGAGATATTTACTGATAAACAGCTACCTACGCAGCATGTTCATGTCGTTCCTAAATGAGCTTTTATCTCTCTCCCCTCACCACAAATCATATTCTTCTGAGAAGTTCCCAGTACATTATCCTTTCCCCTGTGTAATTACCTTAACAAGCTCCAGCTGTTTTTATTCTCAGAAGGTTTACTCCATGATATACTGCTGCCTACACCCTTCATAAGTGCAGGTCCTAAATGAACTTTTTTTTCTGTTCCCTCACCACAATCCAGATTCTGTTGGGGAGTTACCAGTACAGTAACCATACCAGGAAGTACTTAATTTATTAAGCTACTGCTTTTCTTAATCTCAGTGGAGATATTTACTTGTAAACAGCTACCTACGCAGCATGTTCATGTCGTTCCTAAATGAGCTTTTATCTCTCTCCCCTCACCACAAATCAGATTCTTCTGAGGAGTTCCCAGTACATTATCCTTTCCCCTGTGTAATTACCTTAACAAGCTCCAGCTGTTTTTATTCTCAGAAGGTTTACTCCCTGATATACAGCTGCCTACCCCCTACGTCAGTGCAGGTCCTAAATGAGCTTTTTTCTCTGTTCCCTCACCACAATCCAGATTCTTTTGGGGAGTTACCAGTACAGTAACCATACCAGGAAGTACTTAATTTATTAAGCTACTGCTTTTCTTAATCTCAGTGGAGATATTTACTGATAAACAGCTACCTACTCAGCATGTTCATGTCGTTCCTAAATGAGCTCTTATCTCTCTCCCCTCACCACAAATCAGATTCTTCTGAGGAGTTCCCAGTACATTATCCTTTCCCCTGTGTAATTACCTTAACAAGATCCAGCTGTTTTTATTCTCAGAAAGTTTACTCTCTGATATACTGCTGCCTACCCCCTTCGTAAGTGCAGGTCATAAATGAGATTTTTTCTCTGTTGCCTCACCACAATCAAGATTCTTTTGGGGAGTTACCAGTACAGTAACCATACCAGGAAGTACTTGATTTATTAAGCTACTGCTTTTCTTAATCTCAGTGGAGATATTTACTGATAAACAGCTACCTACGCAGCAAGTTCATGTCGTTCCTAAATGAGCTTTTATCTCTCTCCCCTCAACACAAATCAGATTCTTCTGAGGAGTTCCCAGTATTTCATCTTTTCCCCTGTGTAATTACCTTAACAAGCTCCAGCTGTTTTTATTCTCAGATGGTTTACTCCCTGATATACAGCTGCCTACCCCCTTCGTAAGTGCAGGTCCTAAATGAGCTATTTTCTCTGTTACCAAACCACAATCCAGATTCTTTGGTGAGTTACCAGTACAGTAACCATACCAGGAAGTACTTAATTTATTAAGCTACTGCTTTTCTTAATCTCAGTGGAGATATTTACTGATAAACAGCTACGTACGCAGCATGTTCATGTCGTTCCTAAATGAGCTTTTATCTCTCTCCCCTCACCACAAATCAGATTCTTCTGAGGAGTTCCCAGTACGTTATCCTTTCCCCTGTGTAATTACCTTAACAAGCTCCAGCTGTTTTTATTCTCAGAAGGTTTACTCCCTGATATACAGCTGCCTACCCCCTTCGTAAGTGCAGGTCCTAAATGAGCTTTTTTCTCTGTTCCCTTACCACAATTCACATTCTTTTGGGGAGTTACCAGTACAGTAACAATACCAGGAAGTACTTAATTTATTAAGCTACTGCTTTTCTTAATCTCAGTGCAGATATTTACTGATAAACAGCTACCTACGCAGCATGTTCATGTCGTTCCTAAATGAGCTTTTATCTCTCTCCCCTCACCACAAATCAGATTCTTCTTAGGAGTTCCCAGTACATTATCCTTTCCCCTGTGTAATTACCTCAACAAGCTCCAGCTGTTTTTATTCTCAGAAGGTTTACTCCCTGATATACTGCTGCCTACCCCCTTCGTAAGTGCAAATCCTAAATAAGCTTTTTTCTCAGTTACCTCACCACAATCCAGATTCTTTTGGGGAGTTACCAGAACAGTAAACATACCAGGAATTACTTAATTTACTAAGCTACTGCTTTTCTTAATCTCAGTGGATATATTTACTGATAAACATCTACGTACGCCGCATGTTCATGTCGTTCCTAAATGAGCTTTTATCTCTCTCCCCTCACCACAAATCAGATTCTTCTGAGGAGTTCCCAGTACATTATCCTTACCCCTGTGTAATTACCTTAACAAGCTCCAGCTGTTTTTATTCTCAGAAGGTTTACTCCCTGATATACAGCTGCCTACCCCTTTCGAAAGTGCAGGTCCTAAATGAGCGTTTTTCTCTGTTCCCTCACCGCAATCCAGATTCTTTTGGGGAGTTACCAGTACAGTAACCATACCAGGAAGTACTTAATTTATTAAGCTACTGCTTTTCTTAATCGCAGTGGAGATATTTACTGATAAACAGCTACCTATGCAGCATGTTCATGTCGTTCCTAAATGAGCTTTTATCTCTCTCCCCTCACCACAAATCAGATTCTTCTGAGGAGTTCCCAGTACATTATCCTTTCCCCTGTGTAATTACCTTAACAAGCTCCAGCTGTTTTTATTCTCTGAAGGTTTACTCCCTGATATCCAGCTGCCTACCACCTTCGTAAGTGCAGGACCTAAATGAGCTTTTTTCTCTGTTCCCTCACCACAATCCAGATTCTTTTGTGGAGTGACCAGTACAGTAACTATACCAGGAAGTACTTAATTTATTAAGCTACTGCTTTTCTTAATCTCAATGGAGATATTTACTGATAAACAGCTACGTACGCAGCATGTTCATGTCGTTCCTAAATGAGCTTTTATCTCTCTCCCCTCACCACAAATCAGATTCTTCTGAGGAGTTCCCAGTACATTATCCTTTCCCCTGTGTATTTACCTTAACAAGCTCCAGCTGTTTTTATTCTCAGAAGGTTTACTTCCTGATATACAGCTGCCTACCCCCTTCGTAAGTGCAGGTCCTAAATGAGGTTTTTTCTCTGTTCCCTCACCACAATCCAGATTCTTTTGCGGTGTTACCAGTACAGTAACCATACCAGGAAGTACTTAATTTATTAAGCTACTGCTTTTCTTAATCTCAGTGGAGATATTTACTGATAAACAGCTACCTACGCAACATGTTCATGTCGTTCCTAAATGAGCTTTTATCTGTCTCCACTCACCACAAATCAGATTTTTCTGAGGAGTTGCCAGTACATTATCCTTTCCCCTGTGTAATTACCTTAACAAGCTCCAGCTGTTTTTATTCTCAGAATGTTTACTCCCTGGTATACAGCTGCCTACCCCCTTCGTAAGTGTAGGTCCTAAATGAGCTTTTTTCTCCGTTCCCTCACCACAATCCAGATGCTTTTGTGGAGTGACCAGTACATTAACCATACCAGGAAGTACTTAATTTATTAAGCTACTGCTTTTCTTAATCTCAGTGGAGATATTTACTGATAAACAGCTACCTATGCAGCATGTTCATGTCGTTCCTAAATGAGCTTTTATCTCTCTCCCCTCACCACAAATCAGATTCTTCTGAATTGTTCCCAGTACATTATCCTTTCTTGTGTGTAATTACCTTAACAAGCTCCAGCTGTTTTTATTCTCAGAAGGTTTACTCCCTGATATACAGCTGCCTATCCCCTTCGTAAGTGCAGGTCCTAAATGAGCTTTTTTCTCTGTTCCCTCACCACAATCCCGATTCTTTTGTGGAGTTACCAGTACAGTAACCATACCAGGAAGTACTTAATTTATTAAGCTACTGCTTTTCTTAATCTCAGTGGAGATATTTACTGATAAACAGCTACCTACGCAACATGTTCATGTCGTTCCTAAATGAGCTTTTATCTGTCTCCACTCACCACAAATCAGATTTTTCTGAGGAGTTGCCAGTACATTATCCTTTCCCCTGTGTAATTACCTTAACAAGCTCCAGCTGTTTTTATTCTCAGAATGTTTACTCCCTGGTATACAGCTGCCTACCCCCTTCGTAAGTGTAGGTCCTAAATGAGCTTTTTTCTCTGTTCCCTAACCACAATCCAGATTCTTTTGGGGAGTTACCAGTACAGTAACAATACCAGGAAGTACTTAATTTATTAAGCTACTGCTTTTCTTAATCTCAGTGGAGATATTTACTGATAAACACCTACCTACGCAGCATGTTCATGTCGTTCCTAAATGAGCTTTTA
This sequence comes from Perognathus longimembris pacificus, assembly GCF_023159225.1. Taxonomy (NCBI): domain Eukaryota; kingdom Metazoa; phylum Chordata; class Mammalia; order Rodentia; family Heteromyidae; genus Perognathus; species Perognathus longimembris. The sequence goes on from NW_025956444.1 coordinate 13,343, forward strand.
TCTCTCTCCCCTCACCACAAATCAGATTCTTCTGAGGAGTTCCCAGTACATTATCCTTTCCCCAGTGTAATTACCTTAACAAGCTCCAGCTGTTTGTATTCTCAGAAGGTTTACTCCCTGATAAACAGCTGCCTACCCCCTTCGTAAGTGCAGGTCCTAAATGAGCCTTTTTCTCTGTTCCCAAACCACAATCCAGATTCTTTTGGGGAGTTACCAGTACAGTAACGATACAAGGAAGTACTTAATTTATTAAGCTACTGCTTTTCTTAATCTCAGTGGAGATATTTACTGATAAACAGCTACCTACGCAGCATGTTCATGTCGTTCCTAAATGAGCTTTTATCTCTCTCCCGTCACCACAAATCAGATTCTTCTGAGGAGTTCCCAGTACATTATCCTTTCCCCTGTGTAATTACCTTAACAAGCTCCAGCTGTTTTTATTCTCAGAAGGTTTACTCCATGATATACAGCTGCCTACCCCCTTCGTAAGTGCAGGACTTAATGAGCTTTTTTCTCTGTTCCCTCAGCACAATCCAGATTCTTCTGGGGAGTGATCAGTACAGTAACCATACCAGGAAGTACTTAATTTATTAAGCTACTGCTTTTCTTAATCTCAGTGGAGATATTTACTGATAAACAGCTACCTACGCAGCATGTTCATGTCGTTCCTAAATGAGCTTTTATCTCTCTCCCCTCACCACAAATCAGATTCTTCTGAGGAGTTCCCAGTACATTATCCTTTCCCCTGTGTAATTACCTTAACAAGCTCCAGCTGTTTTTATTCTCAGAAGGTTTACTCCCTGATATACAGCTGCCTACCCCCTTCGTAAGTGCAGGTCCTAAATGAGCTTTTTTCTCTGTTCCCTTACCACAATCCAGATTCTTTTGGGGAGTGACCATTACAGTAACCATACCAGGAAGTACTAAATTTATTAAGCTACTGCTTTTCTTAATCTCAGTGGAGATATTTACTGATAAACAGGGACATATGCAGCATGTTCATGTCGTTCATAAATGAGATTTATCTCTCTCCCCTCATGACAAATCAGATTCTTCTGAATTGTTCCCAGTACATTATCCTTTCCCCTGTGTAATTACCTTAACAAGCTCCAGCTGTTTTTATTCTCAGATGGTTTACTCCCTGATATACAGCTGCCTACCCCCTTCGTAAGTGCAGGTCCTAAATGAGCTTTTTTCTCTGTTCCCTCACCACAATCCAGACTCTTTTGGGGAGTTACCAGTACAGTAACAATACCAGGAATTACTTAATTTATTAAGCTACTGATTTTCTTAATCTCAGTGGAGATATTTACTGATAAACAGCTACCTACGCAGCATGTTCATTTCGTTCCTAAATGAGCTTTTATGTCTCTCCCCTCACCACAAATCAGATTCCTCTGAGGAGTTCCCAGTACATTATCCTTTCCTCTGTGTAATTACATTAACAAGCTCCAGGTGTTTTTATTCTCAGAAGGTTTACTCCCTGATATACAGCTGCCTACCCCCTTCGAAAGGGCAGGTCCTAAATGAGCTTTTTTCTCTGTTTCCTCACCACAATCCAGATTCTTTGGGGAGTTACCAGTACAGTAACCATACCAGGAAGCACATAATTTATTAAGCTACTGCTTTTCTTAATCTCAGTGGAGATATTTACTGATAAACAGCTACCTACGCAGCATGTTCATGTCGTTCCTAAATGAGCTTTTATCTCTCTCCCCTCACCACAAATCAGATTTTTCTGAGGAGTTCCCAGTACATTATCCTTTCCCCTATGTAATTACCTTACCAAGCTCCAGCTGTTTTTATTCTCAGAAGGTTTACTCACTGATATACAGCTGCCTACCCCCTTCTTAAGTGCAGGTCCTGAATGAGCTTTTTTCTCTAATCCCTCACCACAATCCAGATTCTTTTGGGGAGTTACCAGTACAGTAACCATACCAGGAAGTACTTAATTTATTAAGCTACTGCTTTTCTTAATCTCAGTGGAGATATTTACTGATAAACTGCTACCTACGCAGCATGTTCCTGTCGTTCCTAAATGAGCTTTTATCTCTCTGCCCTCACCACAAATCAGATTCTTCTGAGGAGTTCCCAGTACATTATCCTTTCCCCTGTGTAATTACCTTAACAAGCTCCAGCTGTTTTTATTCTCAGAAGGTTTACTCCCTGATATACAGCTGCCTACCGCCTTCGAACGTGCAGGTCCTAACTGAGCTTTTTTTCTGTTCCCTCACCACAATCCAGATTCTTTGGGGAGTTACCAGTACAGTAACTATACCAAGGAAGTACTTAATTTATTAAGCTACTGCTTTTCTTAATCTCAGTGGAGATATTTACTGATAAACAGCTACCTACGCAGCATGTTCATGTCGTTCTTAAATGAGCTTTTATCTCTCTCGCCCCACCACAAATCAGATTCTTCTGAATTGTTCCCAGTACATTATCCTTTCCCCTGTGTAATTACCTTAACAAGCTCCAGCTGTTTTTATTTTCAGAAGGTTTACTCCCTGATATATAGCTGCCCACCCCCTTCGTAAGTGTAGGTCCTAAATAAGCTTTTTTCTCTGTTCCCTCACCACAATCCAGATTCTTTTGTGGAGTGACCAGTACAGTAACCATACCAGGAAGTACTTAATTTATTAAGCTACTGCTTTTCTTAATCTCAGTGGAGATATTTACTGATAAACAGCTACCTACGCAGCATGTTCATGTCGTATCTAAATGAGCTTTTATCTCTCTCCCCTCACCACGAATCAGATTCTTCTGAGGAGTTCCCAGTACATTATCCTTTCCCCTGTGTAATTACCTTAACAAGCTCCAGCTGTTTTTATTCTCAGAAGGTTTACTCCCTGATATACAGCTGCCTACCCCCTTCGTAAGTGCAGGTCCTAAATGAGCTTTTTTCTCTGTTCCCTCACCACAATCCAGATTCTTTTGGGGAGGTACCAGTACAATAACCATACCAGGAAGTACTTAATTTATTAAGCTACTGCTTTTCTTAATCTCAGTGGAGATATTTACTGATAAACATCTACGTATGCAGCATGTTCCTATCGTTCCTAAATGAGCGTTTATCGCTCTCCCCTCACCACAAATCAGATTCTTCTGAGGAGTTCCCAGTACATTATCCTTTCCCCTGTGTAATTACCTTAACAAGCTCCAGCTGTTTTTATTCTCAGAAGGTTTACTCCCTGATATACACCTGCCTACCCCCTTCGAAAGTGCAGGTCCTAACTGAGCTTTTTTCTCTGTTCCCTCACCACAAACCAGATTCTTTTGGGGAGTTACCAGTACAGTAACCATACCAGGAAGTACTCAATTTATTAAGCTACTGCTTTTCTTAATCTCAGTGGAGATATTTACTGATAAACAGCTACCTATGCAGAATGTTCATGTCGTTCCTAAATGAGCTTTTATCTCTCTCGCCCCACCACAAATCAGATTCTTCTGAATTGTTCCCAGTACATTATCCTTTCCCCTGTGTAATTACCTTAACAAGCTCCAGCTGTTTTTATTCTCAGATGGTTTACTCCCTGATATACAGCTGCCTACCCCCTTCGTAAGTGCAGGTCCTAAATGAGCTTTTTTCTCTGTTCCCTCACCACAATCCAGACTCTTTTGGGGAGTTACCAGTACAGTAACAATACCAGGAATTACTTAATTTATTAAGCTACTGATTTTCTTAATCTCAGTGGAGATATTTACTGATAAACAGCTACCTACGCAGCATGTTCATGTCGTTCCTAAATGAGCTTTTATGTCTCTCCCCTCACCACAAATCAGATTCCTCTGAGGAGTTCCCAGTACATTATCCTTTCCTCTGTGTAATTACGTTAACAAGCTCCAGGTGTTTTTATTCTCAGAAGGTTTACTCCCTGATATACAGCTGCCTACCCCCTTCGAAAGGGCAGGTCCTAAATGAGCTTTTTTCTCTGTTTCCTCACCACAATCCAGATTCTTTGGGGAGTTACCAGTACAGTAACCATACCAGGAAGCACATAATTTATTAAGCTACTGCTTTTCTTAATCTCAGTGGAGATATTTACTGATAAACAGCTACCTACGCAGCATGTTCATGTCGTTCCTAAATGAGCTTTTATCTCTCTCCCCTCACCACAAACCAGATTTTTCTGAGGAGTTCCCAGTACATTATCCTTTCCCCTATGTAATTACCTTAACAAGCTCCAGCTGTTTTTATTCTCAGAAGGTTTACTCCCTGATATACAGCTGCCTACCCCCTTCTTAAGTGCAGGTCCTAAATGAGCTTTTTTCTCTAATCCCTCACCACAATCCAGATTCTTTTGGGGAGTTACCAGTACAGTAACCATACCAGGAAGTACTTAATTTATTAAGCTACTGCTTTTCTTAATCTCAGTGGAGATATTTACTGATAAACTGCTACCTACGCAGCATGTTCCTGTCTTTCCTAAATGAGCTTTTATCTCTCTGCCCTCACCACAAATCAGATTCTTCTGAGGAGTTCCCAGTACATTATCCTTTCCCCTGTGTAATTACCTTAACAAGCTCCAGCTGTTTTTATTCTCAGAAGGTTTACTCCCTGATATACAGCTGCCTACCGCCTTCGAACGTGCAGGTCCTAACTGAGCTTTTTTTCTGTTCCCTCACCACAATCCAGATTCTTTGGGGAGTTACCAGTACAGTAACTATACCAAGGAAGTACTTAATTTATTAAGCTACTGCTTTTCTTAATCTCAGTGGAGATATTTACTGATAAACAGCTACCTACGCAGCATGTTCATGTCGTTCCTAAATGAGCTTTTATCTCTCTCGCCCCACCACAAATCAGATTCTTCTGAATTGTTCCCAGTACACTATCCTTTCCCCTGTGTAATTACCTTAACAAGCTCCAGCTGTTTTTATTCTCAGAAGGTTTACTCCCTGATATACAGCTGCCTACCCCCTTCGTAAGTGCAGGTCCTAAATGAGCTTTTTTCTCTGTTCCCTCACCACAATCCAGATTCTTTTGGGGAGGTACCAGTACAATAACCATACCAGGAAGTACTTAATTTATTAAGCTACTGCTTTTCTTAATCTCAGTGGAGATATTTACTGATAAACATCTACGTATGCAGCATGTTCCTATCGTTCCTAAATGAGCTTTTATCGCTCTCCCCTCACCACAAATCAGATTCTTCTGAGGAGTTCCCAGTACATTATCCTTTCCCCTTTGTAATTACCTTAACAAGCTCCAGCTGTTTTTATTCTCAGAAGGTTTACTCCCTGATATACACCTGCCTACCCCCTTCGAAAGTGCAGGTCCTAACTGAGCTTTTTTCTCTGTTCCCTCACCACAAACCAGATTCTTTTGGGGAGTTACCAGTACAGTAACCATACCAGGAAGTACTTAATTTATTAAGCTACTGCTTTTCTTAATCTCAGTGGAGATATTTACTGATAAACAGCTACCTATGCAGAATGTTCATGTCGTTCCTAAATGTTCTTTTATCTCTCTCGCCCCACCACAAATCAGATTCTTATGAATTGTTCCCAGTACATTATCCTTTCCCCTGTGTAATTACCTTAACAAGCTCCAGCTGTTTTTATTCGCAGAAGGTTTACTCCCTGATATACAGCTGCCTACCCCCTTCGTAAGTGCATGTCCTAAATGAGCTTTTTTCTCTGTTCCCTCACCACAATCCAGATTCTTTTGGGGAGTTACCGGTACAGTAACCATACCAGGAAGTACTTAATTTATTAAGCTATTGCTTTTCTTAATCTCAGTGGAGATATTTACTGATAAACAGCTACCTACGCAGCATGTTCATGTCGTTCCTAAATGAGCTTTTATCTCTCTCCCCTCACCACAAATCAGATTCTTCTGAGGAGTTCCCAGTACATTATCCTTTCCCCTGTGTAATTACCTTAACAAGCTCCAGCTGTTTTTATTCGCAGAAGTTTTACTCCCTGATATACAGCTGCCTACCCCCTTCGTAAGTGCAGGTCCTAAATGAGCTTTTTTCTCTGTTCCCTAACCACAATCCAGATTCTTTTGGGGAGTTACCAGTACAGTAACAATACCAGGAAGTACTTAATTTATTAAGCTACTGCTTTTCTTAATCTCAGTGGAGATATTTACTGATAAACAGCTACCTACGCAGCATGTTCATGTCGTTCCTAAATGAGCTTTTATCTCTCTCCCCTCACCACAAATCAGATTCTTCTGAGGAGTTCCCAGTACATTATCCTTTCCCCTGTGTAATTACCTTAACAAGCTCCAGCTGTTTTTATTCTCAGAAGGTTTACTCCCTGATAAACAGCTGCCTACCCCCTTCGTAAGTGCAGGTCCTAAATGAGCTTTTTTCTCTGTTCCCAAACCACAATCCAGATTATTTTGGGGAGTTACCAGTACAGTAACCATACAAGGAAGTACTTAATTTATTAAGCTACTGCTTTTCTTAATCTCAGTGGAGATATTTACTGATAAACAGCTACCTACGCAGCATGTTCATGTCGTTCCTAAATGAGCTTTTATCTCTCTCCCCTCACCACAAATCAGATTCTTCTGAGGAGTTCCCAGTACATTATCCTTTCCCCTGTGTAATTACCTTAACAAGCTCCAGCTGTTTTTATTCTCAGAAGGTTTACTCCATGATATACAGCTGCCTACCCCCTTCGTAAGTGCAGGACTTAATGAGCTTTTTTCTCTGTTCCCTCAGCACAATCCAGTTTCTTCTGGGGAATTACCAGTACAGTAACCATACCAGGAAGTACTTAATTTATTAAGCTACTGCTTTTCTTAATCTCAGTGGAGATATTTACTGATAAACAGCTACCTACGCAGCATGTTCATGTCGTTCCTAAATGAGCTTTTATCTCTCTCCCCTCACCACAAATCAGATTCTTCTGAGGAGTTCCCAGTACATTACCCTTTCCCCTGTGTAATTACCTTAACAAGCTCTAGCTGTTTTTATTCTCAGAAGGTTTACTCCCTGATATACAGCTGCCTACCCCCTTCGTAAGTGCAGGTCCTAAATGAGCTTTTTTCTCTGTTCCCTTACCACAATCCAGATTCTTTTGGGGAGTTACCATTACAGTAACCATACCAGGAAGTACTTAATTTATTAAGCTATTGCTTTTCTTAATCTCAGTGGAGATATTTACTGATAAACAGCTACGTACCCAGCATGTTCATGTCGTTCCTAAATGAGCTTTTATCTCTCTCCCCTCACCAAAAATCAGATTCTTCTGAGGAGTTCCCAGTACATTATCCTTTCCACTGTGTAATTACCTTAACAAGCTCCAGCTGTTTTTATTCTCAGAAGGTTTACTCCCTGATATACAGCTGCCTACCCCCTTCGTAAGTGCAGGTCCTAAATGAGCTTTTTTCTCTGTTCCCTCACCACAATCCAGATTCTTTTGGGGAGTTACCAGTACAGTAACCATACCAGGAAGTATTTAATTTATTAAGCTACTGCTTTTCTTAATCTCAGTGGAGATATTTACTGATAAACAGCTACCTACGCAGCATGTTCATGTCGTTCCTAAATGAGCTTTTATCTCTCTCCCCTCACCACAAATCAGATTCTTCTGATGAGTTCCCAGTACATTATCCTTTCCCCTGTGTAATTACCTTAACAAGCTCCAGCTGTTTTTATTCTCAGAAGGTTTACTCCCTGATATACAGCTGCTTACCCGCTTCGTAAGTGCAGGTCCTAAATGAGCTTTTTTCTCTGTACCCTCACCACAATCCAGATTCTTTTGGGGAGTTACCAGTACAGTAACCATACCAGGAAGTACTTAATTTATTAAGCTACTGCTTTTCTTAATCTCAGTGGAGATATTTACTGATAAACATCTACGTATGCAGCATGTTCCTATCGTTCCTAAATGAGCTTTTATCGCTCTCCGCTCACCACAAATCAGATTCTTCTGAGGAGTTCCCAGTACATTATCCTTTCCCCTGTGTAATTACCTTAACAAGCTCCAGCTGTTTTTATTCTCAGAAGGTTTACTCCCTGATATACACCTGTCTACCCCCTTCGAAAGTGCAGGTCCTAACTGAGCTTTTTTCTCTGTTCCCTCAAAACAAACCAGATTCTTTTGGGGAGTTACCAGTACAGTAACCATACCAGGAAGTACTTAATTTATTAAGCTACTGCTTTTCTTAATCTCAGTGGAGATATTTACTGATAAACAGCTACCTACGCAGCATGTTCATGTCGTTCCTAAATGAGCTTTTATCTCTCTCCCCTCACCACAAATCAGATTCTTCTGAGGAGTTCCCAGTACATTATCCTTTCCCCTGTGTAATTACCTTAACAAGCTCCAGCTGTTCTTATTCTCAGAAGGTTTACTCCATGATATACAGCTGCCTACCCCCTTCGTAAGTGCAGGACTTAATGAGCTTTTTTCTCTGTTCCCTCAGCACAATCCAGATTCTTTTGGGGAGTTACCAGTACAGTAACCATACCAGGAAGTACTTAATTTATTAAGCTACTGCTTTTCTTAATCTCAGTGGAGATATTTACTGATAAACAGCTACCTACGCAGCATGTTCATATCGTTCCTAAATGAGCTTTTATCTCTCTCCCCTCACCACGAATCAGATTCTTCTGAGGAGTTCCCAGTACATTATCCTTTCCCCTGTGTAATTACCTTAACAAGCTCCAGCTGTTTTTATTCTCAGAAGGTTTACTCCCTGATATACAGCTGCCTACCCCCTTCGTAAGTGCAGGTCTTAAATGAGCTTTTTTCTCTGTTCCCTCACCACAATCCAGATTCTTTTGGGGAGTTACCAGTACAGTAACCATACCAGGAAGTACTTAATTTATTAAGCTACTGCTTTTCTTAATCTCAGTGGAGATATTTACTGATAAACAGCTACGTACGCAGCATGTTCATGTCGTTCCTAAATGAGCTTTTATCTCTCTCCCCTCACCACAAATCAGATTCTTCTGAGGAGTTCCCAGTACATTATCCTTTCCCCTGTGTATTTACCTTAACAAGCTCCAGCTGTTTTTATTCTCAGAAGGTTTACTTCCTGATATACTGCTGCCTACCCCCTTCGTAAGTGCAGGTCCTAAATGAGCTCTTTTCTCTGTTCCCTCACCACAATCCAGATTCTTTTGTGAAGTGACCAGTACAGTAACCATACCAGGAAGTACTTAATTTATTAAGCTACTGCTTTTCTTAATCTCATTGGAGATATTTACTGATAAACAGCTACCTACACAGCATGTTCATGTCGTTCCTAAATGAGCTTTTATCTCTCTCCCCTCACCACAAATCAGATTCTTCTGAGGAATTCCCAGTACATTATCCTTTCCCCTGTGTAATTACCTTAACAAGCTCCAGCTGTTTTTAATCGCAGAAGTTTTACTCCCTGATATTCAGCTGCCTACCCCCTTCTTAAGTGCAGGTCCTAAATGAGCTTTTTTCTCTGTTCCCACAGCACAAACCAGATTCTTTTGTGCAGTGACCAGTACAGTAACCATACCAGGAAGTACTTAATTTATTAAGCTACTGCTTTTCTTAATCTCAGTGGAGATATTTACTGATAAACAGCTACCTTCGCAGCATGTTCATGTCGTTCCTAAATGAGCTTTTATCTCTGTCCCCTCACCACGAATCAGATTCTTCTGAGTAGTTCCCAGTACATTATCCTTTCCCCTGTGTAATTACCTTAACAAGCTCCAGCTGAAATTTTTATTCTCAGGTTTACTCCCTGATATACAGCTGCCTACCCCCTTCGTAAGTGCAGGTCCTCAATGAGCTTTTTTCTCTGTTCCCTCACCACAATCCAGATTCTTTTGTGAAGTGACCAGTACAGTAACCATACCAGGAACTACTTAATTTATTAAGCTACTGCTTTTCTTAATCTCAGTGGAGATATTTACTGATAAACAGCTACGAACGCAGCATGTTCATGTCGTTCCTAAATGAGCTTTTTTCTCTCTCCCCTCACCACAAATCAGATTCTTCTGAGGAGTTCCCAGTACATTATCCTTTCCCCAGTGTAGTTACCTTAACAAGCTCCAGCTGTTTTTATTCTCAGAAGGTTTACTCCCTGATATACAGCTGCATACTCCCTTCGAACGTGCAGGTCATAAATGAGATTTTTTCTCTGTTCCCTCACCACAATCCAGATTCTTTTGGGCAGTTACCAGTACAGTAACAATACCAGGAAGTACTTAATTTATTAAGCTACTGCTTTTCTTAATCTCAGTGGAGATATTTACTGATAAACAGCTACGAACGCAGCATGTTCATGTCGTTCCTAAATGAGCTTTTATCTCTCTCCCCTCACCACAAATCAGATTCTTCTGAGGAGTTCCCAGTACATTATCCTTTCCCCTGTGTAATTACCTTAACAAGCTCCAGCTGTTTTTATTCTCAGAAGGTATACTCCCTGATATACAGCTGCCTACCCCCTTCGAAAGTGCAGGTCATAAATGAGCTTTTTTCTCTGTTCCCTCACCACAATCCAGATTCTTTTGGGAAGTTACCAGTACAGTAACCATACCAGGAAGTACTAAATTTATTAAGCTACTGCTTTTCTTAATCTCAGTGGAGATATTTACTGATAAACAGGGACATATGCAGCATGTTCATGTCGTTCATAAATGAGATTTATCTCTCTCCCCTCACCACAAATCAGATTCTTCTGAATTGTTCCCAGTACATTATCCTTTCCCCTGTGTAATTACCTTAACAAGCTCCAGCTGTTTTTATTCTCAGAAGGTTTACTCCCTGATATACAGCTGCCTACCCCCTTCGTAAGTGCAGGTCCTAAATGAGCTTTTTTCTCTGTTCCCTCACCACAATCCAGACTCTTTTGGGGAGTTACCAGTACAGTAACAATACCAGGAAGTACTTAATTTATTAAGCTACTGATTTTCTTAATCTCAGTGGAGATATTTACTGATAAACAGCTACCTACGCAGCATGTTCATGTCGTTCCTAAATGAGCTTTTATGTCTCTCCCCTCACCACAAATCAGATTCTTCTGAGGAGTTCCCAGTACATTATCCTTTCCCCTGTGTAATTACCTTAACAAGCTCCAGCTGTTTTTATTCTCAGAAGGTTTACTCCCTGATATACAGCTGCCTACCCCCTTCGTAAGTGCAGGTCCTAAATGAGCTTTTTTCTCTGTTGCCTCACCACAATCCAGATTCTTTTGGGGAGGTACCAGTACAATAACCATACCAGGAAGTACTTAATTTATTAAGCTACTGCTTTTCTTAATCTCAGTGGAGATATTTACTGATAAACATCTACGTATGCAGCATGTTCCTATCGTTCCTAAATGAGCTTTTATCGCTCTCCCCTCACCACAAATCAGATTCTTCTGAGGAGTTCCCAGTACATTATCCTTTCCCCTGTGTAATTACCTTAACAAGCTCCAGCTGTTTTTATTCTCAGAAGGTTTACTCCCTGATATACAGCTGCCTACCGCCTTCGAACGTGCAGGTCCTAACTGAGCATTTTTTCTGTTCCCTCACCACAATCCAGATTCTTTGGGGAGTTACCAGTACAGTAACTATACCAAGGAAGTACTTAATTTATTAAGCTACTGCTTTTCTTAATCTCAGTGGAGATATTTACTGATAAACAGGGACATATGCAGCATGTTCATGTCGTTCATAAATGAGCTTTTATCTCTCTCCCCTCACCACAAATCAGATTCTTCTGAGGAGTTCCCAGTACATTATCCTTTCCCCTGTGTAATTACCTTAACAAGCTCCAGCTGTTTTTATTCTCAGAAGGTATACTCCCTGATATACAGCTGCCTACCCCCTTCGAAAGTGCAGGTCATAAAAGAGCTTTTTTCTCTGTTCCCTCACCACAATCCAGATTCTTTTGGGGAGTTACCAGTAAAGTAACCATACCAGGAAGTACTAAATTTATTAAGCTACTGCTTTTCTTAATCTCAGTGGAGATATTTACTGATAAACAGGGACATATGCAGCATGTTCATGTCGTTCATAAATGAGATTTATCTCTCTCCCCTCACCACAAATCAGATTCTTCTGAATTGTTCCCAGTACATTATCCTTTCCCCTGTGTAATTACCTTAACAAGCTCCAGCTGTTTTTATTCTCAGAAGGTTTACTCCCTGATATACAGCTGCCTACCCCCTTCGTAAGTGCAGGTCCTAAATGAGCTTTTTTCTCTGTTCCCTCACCACAATCCAGACTCTTTTGGGGAGTTACCAGTACAGTAACAATACCAGGAAGTACTTAATTTATTAAGCTACTGATTTTCTTAATCTCAGTGGAGATATTTACTGATAAACAGCTACCTACGCAGCATGTTCATGTCGTTCCTAAATGAGCTTTTATGTCTCTCCCCTCACCACAAATCAGATTCTTCTGAGGAGTTCCCAGTACATTATCCTTTCCCCTGTGTAATTACCTTAACAAGCTCCAGCTGTTTTTATTCTCAGAAGGTTTACTCCCTGATATACAGCTGCCTACCCCCTTCGTAAGTGCAGGTCCTAAATGAGCTTTTTTCTCTGTTGCCTCACCACAATCCAGATTCTTTTGGGGAGGTACCAGTACAATAACCATACCAGGAAGTACTTAATTTATTAAGCTACTGCTTTTCTTAATCTCAGTGGAGATATTTACTGATAAACATCTACGTATGCAGCATGTTCCTATCGTTCCTAAATGAGCTTTTATCGCTCTCCCCTCACCACAAATCAGATTCTTCTGAGGAGTTCCCAGTACATTATCCTTTCCCCTGTGTAATTACCTTAACAAGCTCCAGCTGTTTTTATTCTCAGAAGGTTTACTCCCTGATATACAGCTGCCTACCGCCTTCGAACGTGCAGGTCCTAACTGAGCATTTTTTCTGTTCCCTCACCACAATCCAGATTCTTTGGGGAGTTACCAGTACAGTAACTATACCAAGGAAGTACTTAATTTATTAAGCTACTGCTTTTCTTAATCTCAGTGGAGATATTTACTGATAAACAGGGACATATGCAGCATGTTCATGTCGTTCATAAATGAGCTTTTATCTCTCTCCCCTCACCACAAATCAGATTCTTCTGAGGAGTTCCCAGTACATTATCCTTTCCCCTGTGTAATTACCTTAACAAGCTCCAGCTGTTTTTATTCTCAGAAGGTATACTCCCTGATATACAGCTGCCTACCCCCTTCGAAAGTGCAGGTCATAAAAGAGCTTTTTTCTCTGTTCCCTCACCACAATCCAGATTCTTTTGGGAAGTTACCAGTAAAGTAACCATACCAGGAAGTACTAAATTTATTAAGCTACTGCTTTTCTTAATCTCAGTGGAGATATTTACTGATAAACAGGGACATATGCAGCATGTTCATGTCGTTCATAAATGAGATTTATCTCTCTCCCCTCACCACAAATCAGATTCTTCTGAATTGTTCCCAGTACATTATCCTTTCCCCTGTGTAATTACCTTAACAAGCTCCAGCTGTTTTTATTCTCAGAAGGTTTACTCCCTGATATACAGCTGCCTACCCCCTTCGTAAGTGCAGGTCCTAAATGAGCTTTTTTCTCTGTTCCCTCACCACAATCCAGACTCTTTTGGGGAGTTACCAGTACAGTAACAATACCAGGAAGTACTTAATTTATTAAGCTACTGATTTTCTTAATCTCAGTGGAGATATTTACTGATAAACAGCTACCTACGCAGAATGTTCATGTCGTTCCTAAATGAGCTTTTATGTCTCTCCCCTCACCACAAATCAGATTCTTCTGAGGAGTTCCCAGTACATTATCCTTTCCTCTGTGTAATTACATTAACAAGCTCCAGGTGTTTTTATTCTCAGAAGGTTTACTCCCTGATATACAGCTGCCTACCCCCTTCGAAAGGGCAGGTCCTAAATGAGCTTTTTTCTCTGTTTCCTCACCACAATCCAGATTCTTTGGGGAGTTACCAGTACAGTAACCATACCAGGAAGCACATAATTTATTAAGCTACTGCTTTTCTTAATCTCAGTGGAGATATTTACTGATAAACAGCTACGTACGCAGCATGTTCATGTCGTTTCTAAATGAGCTTTTATCTCTCTCCCCTCACCACGAATCAGATTCTTCTGAGGAGTTCCCAGTACATTATCCTTTGCACTGTGTAATTACCTTAACAAGCTCCAGCTGTTTTTATTCTCAGAAGGTTTACTCCCTGATATACAGCTGCCTACCCCCTTCGTAAGTGCAGGTCCTAAATGAGCTTTTTTCTCTGTTCCCTCACCACAATCCAGATTCTTTTGGGGAGTTACCGGTACAGTAACCATACCTGGAAGTACTTAATTTATTAAGCTACTGCTTTTCTTAATCTCAGTGGAGATATTTACTGATAAACATCTACGTATGCAGCATGTTCCTATCGTTCCTAAATGAGCTTTTATCGCTCTCCCCTCACCACAAATCAGATTCTTCTGAGGAGTTCCCAGTACATTATCCTTTCCCCTGTGTAATTATCTTAACAAGCTCCAGCTGTTTTTATTCTCAGAAGGTTTACTCCCTGATATACACCTGCCTACCCCCTTCGAAAGTGCAGGTCATAACTGAGCTTTTTTCTCTGTTCCCTCACCACAAACCAGATTCTTTTGGGGAGTTACCAGTACAGTAACCATACCAGGAAGTACTTAATTTATTAAGCTACTGCTTTTCTTAATCTCAGTGGAGATATTTACTGATAAACAGCTACCTATGCAGAATGTTCATGTCGTTCCTAAATGAGCTTTTATCTCTCTCGCCCCACCACAAATCAGATTCTTCTGAATTGTTCCCAGTACATTATCCTTTCCCCTGTGTAATTACCTTAACAAGCTCCAGCTGTTTTTATTCGCAGAAGGTTTACTCCCTGATATACAGCTGCCTACCCCCTTCGTAAGTGCAGGTCCTAAATGAGCTTTTTTCTCTGTTCCCTCACCACAATCCAGATTCTTTTGGGGAGTTACCGGTACAGTAACCATACCAGGAAGTACTTAATTTATTAAGCTACTGCTTTTCTTAATCTCAGTGGAGATATTTACTGATAAACAGCTACCTACGCAGCATGTTCATGTCGTTCCTAAATGAGCTTTTATCTCTCTCCCCTCACCACAAATCAGATTCTTCTGAGGAGTTCCCAGTACATTATCCTTTCCCCTGTGTATTTACCTTAACAAGCTCCAGCTGTTTTTATTCGCAGAAGTTTTACTCCCTGATATACAGCTGCCTACCCCCTTCGTAAGTGCAGGTCCTAAATGAGCTTTTTTCTCTGTTCCCTAACCACAATCCAGATTCTTTTGGGGAGTTACCAGTACAGTAACAATACCAGGAAGTACTTAATTTATTAAGCTACTGCTTTTCTTAATCTCAGTGGAGATATTTACTGATAAACAGCTACCTACGCAGCATGTTCATGTCGTTCCTAAATGAGCTTTTATCTCTCTCCCCTCACCACAAGTCAGATTATTCTGAGGAGTTCCCAGTACATTATCCTTTCCCCAGTGTAATTACCTTAACAAGCTCCAGCTGTTTTTATTCTCAGAAGGTTTACTCCCTGATAAACAGCTGCCTACCCCCTTCGTAAGTGCAGGTCCTAAATGAGCTTTTTTCTCTGTTCCCAAACCACAATCCAGATTCTTTTGGGGAGTTACCAGTACAGTAACCATACAAGGAAGTACTTAATTTATTAAGCTACTGCTTTTCTTAATCTCAGTGGAGATATTTACTGATAAACAGCTACCTACGCAGCATGTTCATGTCGTTCCTAAATGAGCTTTTATCTCTCTCCCCTCACCACAAATCAGATTCTTCTGAGGAGTTCCCAGTACATTATCCTTTCCCCTGTGTAATTACCTTAACAAGCTCCAGCTGTTTTTATTCTCAGAAGGTTTACTCCATGATATACAGCTGCCTACCCCCTTCGTAAGTGCAGGACTTAATGAGCTTTTTTCTCTGTTCCCTCAGCACAATCCAGATTCTTCTGGGGAGTTACCAGTACAGTAAACATACCAGGAAGTACTTAATTTATTAAGCTACTGCTTTTCTTAATCTCAGTGGAGATATTTACTGATAAACAGCTACCTACGCAGCATGTTCATGTCGTTCCTAAATGAGCTTTTATCTCTCTCCCCTCACCACAAATCAGATTCTTCTGAGGAGTTCCCAGTACATTATCCTTTCCCCTGTGTAATTACCTTAACAAGCTCCAGCTGTTTTTATTCTCAGAAGGTTTACTCCCTGATATACAGCTGCCTACCGCCTTCGAACGTGCAGGTCCTAACTGAGCTTTTTTTCTGTTCCCTCACCACAATCCAGATTCTTTGGGGAGTTACCAGTACAGTAACTATACCAAGGAAGTACTTAATTTATTAAGCTACTGCTTTTCTTAATCTCAGTGGAGATATTTACTGATAAACAGCTACCTACGCAGCATGTTCATGTCGTTCCTAAATGAGCTTTTATCTCTCTCGCCCCACCACAAATCAGATTCTTCTGAATTGTTCCCAGTGCATTATCCTTTCCCCTGTGTAATTACCTTAACAAGCTCCAGCTGTTTTTATTTTCAGAAGGTTTACTCCCTGATATATAGCTGCCCACCCCCTTCGTAAGTGTAGGTCCTAAATGAGCTTTTTTCTCTGTTCCCTCACCACAATCCAGATTCTTTTGTGGAGTGACCAGTACAGTAACCATACCAGGAAGTACTTAATTTATTAAGCTACTGTTTTTCTTAATCTCAGTGGAGATATTTACTGATAAACAGCTACCTACGCAGCATGTTCATGTCGTTTCTAAATGTGCTTTTATCTCTCTCCCCTCACCACGAATCAGATTCTTCTGAGGAGTTCCCAATACATTATCCTTTCCCCTGTGTAATTACCTTAACAAGCTCCAGCTGTTTTTATTCTCAGAAGGTTTACTCCCTGATATACACCTGCCTACCCCCTTCGAAAGTGCAGGTCCTAACTGAGCTTTTTTCTCTGTTCCCTCACCACAAACCAGATTCTTTTGGGGAGTTACCAGTACAGTAACCATACCAGGAAGTACTTAATTTATTAAGCTACTTCTTTTCTTAATCTCAGTGGAGATATTTACTGATAAACAGCTACCTATGCAGAATGTTCATGTCGTTCCTAAATGAGCTTTTATCTCTCTCGCCCCACCACAAATCAGATTCTTCTGAATTGTTCCCAGTACATTATCCTTTCCCCTGTGTAATTACCTTAACAAGCTCCAGCTGTTTTTATTCGCAGAAGGTTTACTCCCTGATATACAGCTGCCTACCCCCTTCGTAAGTGCAGGTCCTAAATGAGCTTTTTTCTCTGTTCCCTCACCACAATCCAGATTCTTTTGGGGAGTTACCGGTACAGTAACCATACCAGGAAGTACTTAATTTATTAAGCTACTGCTTTTCTTAATCTCGGTGGAGATATTTACTGATAAACAGCTACCTACGCAGCATGTTCATGTCGTTCCTAAATGAGCTTTTATCTCTCTCCCCTCACCACAAATCAGATTCTTCTGAGGAGTTCCCAGTACATTATCCTTTCCCCTGTGTAATTACCTTAACAAGCTCCAGCTGTTTTTATTCGCAGAAGTTTTACTCCCTGATATACAGCTGCCTACCCCCTTCGTAAGTGCAGGTCCTAAATGAGCTTTTTTCTCTGTTCCCTAACCACAATCCAGATTCTTTTGGGGAGTTACCAGTACAGTAACAATACCAGGAAGTACTTAATTTATTAAGCTACTGCTTTTCTTAATCTCAGTGGAGATATTTACTGATAAACAGCTACCTACGCAGCATGTTCATGTCGTTCCTAAATGAGCTTTTATCTCTCTCCCCTCACCACAAGTCAGATTATTCTGAGGAGTTCCCAGTACATTATCCTTTCCCCAGTGTAATTACCTTAACAAGCTCCAGCTGTTTTTATTCTCAGAAGGTTTACTCCCTGATAAACAGCTGCCTACCCCCTTCGTAAGTGCAGGTCCTAAATGAGCTTTTTTCTCTGTTCCCAAACCACAATCCAGATTCTTTTGGGGAGTTACCAGTACAGTAACCATACAAGGAAGTACTTAATTTATTAAGCTACTGCTTTTCTTAATCTCAGTGGAGATATTTACTGATAAACAGCTACCTACGCAGCATGTTCATGTCGTTCCTAAATGAGCTTTTATCTCTCTCCCCTCACCACAAATCAGATTCTTCTGAGGAGTTCCCAGTACATTATCCTTTCCCCTGTGTAATTACCTTAACAAGCTCCAGCTGTTTTTATTCTCAGAAGGTTTACTCCATGATATACAGCTGCCTACCCCCTTCGTAAGTGCAGGACTTAATGAGCTTTTTTCTCTGTTCCCTCAGCACAATCCAGATTCTTCTGGGGAGTTACCAGTACAGTAAACATACCAGGAAGTACTTAATTTATTAAGCTACTGCTTTTCTTAATCTCAGTGGAGATATTTACTGATAAACAGCTACCTACGCAGCATGTTCATGTCGTTCCTAAATGAGCTTTTATCTCTCTCCCCTCACCACAAATCAGATTCTTCTGAGGAGTTCCCAGTACATTATCCTTTCCCCTGTGTAATTACCTTAACAAGCTCCAGCTGTTTTTATTCTCAGAAGGTTTACTCCCTGATATACAGCTGCCTACCGCCTTCGAACGTGCAGGTCCTAACTGAGCTTTTTTTCTGTTCCCTCACCACAATCCAGATTCTTTGGGGAGTTACCAGTACAGTAACTATACCAAGGAAGTACTTAATTTATTAAGCTACTGCTTTTCTTAATCTCAGTGGAGATATTTACTGATAAACAGCTACCTACGCAGCATGTTCATGTCGTTCCTAAATGAGCTTTTATCTCTCTCGCCCCACCACAAATCAGATTCTTCTGAATTGTTCCCAGTGCATTATCCTTTCCCCTGTGTAATTACCTTAACAAGCTCCAGCTGTTTTTATTTTCAGAAGGTTTACTCCCTGATATATAGCTGCCCACCCCCTTCGTAAGTGTAGGTCCTAAATGAGCTTTTTTCTCTGTTCCCTCACCACAATCCAGATTCTTTTGTGGAGTGACCAGTACAGTAACCATACCAGGAAGTACTTAATTTATTAAGCTACTGTTTTTCTTAATCTCAGTGGAGATATTTACTGATAAACAGCTACCTACGCAGCATGTTCATGTCGTTTCTAAATGTGCTTTTATCTCTCTCCCCTCACCACGAATCAGATTCTTCTGAGGAGTTCCCAATACATTATCCTTTCCCCTGTGTAATTACCTTAACAAGCTCCAGCTGTTTTTATTCTCAGAAGGTTTACTCCCTGATATACACCTGCCTACCCCCTTCGAAAGTGCAGGTCCTAACTGAGCTTTTTTCTCTGTTCCCTCACCACAAACCAGATTCTTTTGGGGAGTTACCAGTACAGTAACCATACCAGGAAGTACTTAATTTATTAAGCTACTTCTTTTCTTAATCTCAGTGGAGATATTTACTGATAAACAGCTACCTATGCAGAATGTTCATGTCGTTCCTAAATGAGCTTTTATCTCTCTCGCCCCACCACAAATCAGATTCTTCTGAATTGTTCCCAGTACATTATCCTTTCCCCTGTGTAATTACCTTAACAAGCTCCAGCTGTTTTTATTCGCAGAAGGTTTACTCCCTGATATACAGCTGCCTACCCCCTTCGTAAGTGCAGGTCCTAAATGAGCTTTTTTCTCTGTTCCCTCACCACAATCCAGATTCTTTTGGGGAGTTACCGGTACAGTAACCATACCAGGAAGTACTTAATTTATTAAGCTACTGCTTTTCTTAATCTCGGTGGAGATATTTACTGATAAACAGCTACCTACGCAGCATGTTCATGTCGTTCCTAAATGAGCTTTTATCTCTCTCCCCTCACCACAAATCAGATTCTTCTGAGGAGTTCCCAGTACATTATCCTTTCCCCTGTGTAATTACCTTAACAAGCTCCAGCTGTTTTTATTCGCAGAAGTTTTACTCCCTGATATACAGCTGCCTACCCCCTTCGTAAGTGCAGGTCCTAAATGAGCTTTTTTCTCTGTTCCCTAACCACAATCCAGATTCTTTTGGGGAGTTACCAGTACAGTAACAATACCAGGAAGTACTTAATTTATTAAGCTACTGCTTTTCTTAATCTCAGTGGAGATATTTACTGATAAACAGCTACCTACGCAGCATGTTCATGTCGTTCCTAAATGAGCTTTTATCTCTCTCCCCTCACCACAAATCAGATTCTTCTGAGGAGTTCCCAGTACATTATCCTTTCCCCAGTGTAATTACCTTAACAAGCTCCAGCTGTTTTTATTCTCAGAAGGTTTACTCCCTGATAAACAGCTGCCTACCCCCTTCGTAAGTGCAGGTCCTAAATGAGCTTTTTTCTCTGTTCCCAAACCACAATCCAGATTCTTTTGGGGAGTTACCAGTACAGTAACCATACAAGGAAGTACTTAATTTATTAAGCTACTGCTTTTCTTAATCTCAGTGGAGATATTTACTGATAAACAGCTACCTACGAAGCATGTTCATGTCGTTCCTAAATGAGCTTTTATCTCTCTCCCCTCACCACAAATCAGATTCTTCTGAGGAGTTCCCAGTACATTATCCTTTCCCCTGTGTAATTACCTTAACAAGCTCCAGCTGTTTTTATTCTCAGAAGGTTTACTCCATGATATACAGCTGCCTACCCCCTTCGTAAGTGCAGGACTTAATGAGCTTTTTTCTCTGTTCCCTCAGCACAATCCAGATTCTTCTGGGGAGTTACCAGTACAGTAACCATACCAGGAAGTACTTAATTTATTAAGCTACTGCTTTTCTTAATCTCAGTGGAGATATTTACTGATAAACAGCTACCTACCCAGCATGTTCATGTCGTTCCTAAATGAGCTTTTATCTCTCTCCCCTCACCACAAATCAGATTCTTCTGAGGAGTTCCCAGTTCATTATCCTTTCCCCTGTGTAATTACCTTAACAAGCTCCAGCTGCTTTTATTCTCAGAAGGTTTACTCCCTGATATACTGCTGCCTACCCCATTCATAAGTGCAGGTCCTAAATGAGCTTTTATCTCTGTTCCCTCACCACAATCCAGACTCTTTTGGGGAGTTACCAGTACAGTAACCATACCAGGAAGTACTTAATTTATTAAGCTACTGCTTTTCTTAATCTCAGTGGAGATATTTACTGATAAACAGCTACCTACGCAGCATGTTCATGTCGTTCCTAAATGAGCTTTTATCTCTCTCCCCTCACCACAAATCAGATTCTTCTGAGGAGTTCCCAGTACTTTAAAATTTCCCCTGTGTAATTACCTTAACAAGCTCCAGCTGTTTTTAGTCTCAGAAGGTTTACTCCCTGATATACTGCGGATACCCCCTTCATAAGTGCAGGTCCTAAATGAGCTTTTTTCTCTGTTCCCTTACCACAATCCAGATTCTTTTGGGGAGTTACCAATACAGTAACCATACCAGGAAGTACTTAATTTATTAAGCTACTGCTTTTCTTAATCTCAGTGGAGATATTTACTGATAAACAGCTACCTACGCAGCATGTTCATGTCGTTCCTAAATGAGCTTTTATCTCTCTCCCCTCACCACAAATCAGATTCTTCTGAGGAGTTCCCAGTACATTATCCTTTCCCCTGTGTAATTACCTTAACAAGCTCCAGCTGTTTTTATTCTCAGAAGGTTTACTCCCTGATAAACAGCTGCCTACCCCCTTCGTATGTGCAGGTCCTAAATGAGCTTTTTTCTCTGTTCCCTCACCACAATCCAGATTCTTTTGGGGAGTTACCAGTACAGTAACCATACCAGGAAGTACTTAATTTATTAAGCTACTGCTTTTCTTAATCTCAGTGGAGATATTTAGTGATAAACAGCTACCTACGCAGCATGTTTATGTCGTTATTAAATGAGCTTTTATCTCTCTCCCCTCACCACAAATCAGATTCTTCTGAGGAGTTCCCAGTACATTATCCTTTCCCCTGTGTAATTACCTTAACAAGCTCCAGCTGTTTTTATTCTCAGAAGGTTTACTCCCTGATATACAGCTGCCTACCCCCTTCGTAAGTGGAGGTCCTAAATGAGCTTTTTTCTCTCTACCCTCACCACAATCCAGATTCTTTTGGGGAGTTACCAGTACAGTAACCATACCAGGAAGTACTTAATTTATTAAGCTACTGCTTTTCTTAATCTCAATGGAGATATTTACTGATAAACAGCTACCTAGGCAGCATGTTCATGTCGTTCCTAAATGAGCTTTTATCTCTCTCCCGTCACCACAAATCTGATTCTTCTGAGGAGTTCCCAGGACTTTATAATTTCCTCTGTGTAATTACCTTAACAAGCTCCTGCTGTTTTTAGTGTCAGAAGGTTTACTCCCTGATATACTGCTGATACCCCCTTCATCAGTGCAGGTCCTAAATGAGCTTTTTTCTCTGTTCCCTTACCACAATCCAGATTCTAATCGGGAGTTACCAGTACAATAACCATACCAGGAAGTACTTAATTTATTAAGCTACTGCTTTTCTTAATCTCAGTGGAGATATTTACTGATAAACAGCTACCTACGCAGCATGTTCATGTCGTTCCTAAATGAGCTTTTATCTCTCTCCCCTCACCACAAATAAGATTCTTCTGAGGAGTTCCCAGTACATTATCCTTTCCCCTGTGTAATAACCTTAACAAGCTCCAGCTGTTTTTATTCTCAGAAGGTTTACTCCCTGATATACAGCTGCCTACCCACTTCGAAAGTGCAGGTCCTAAATGAGCTTTTTTCTCTGTTCCCTCACCACAATCCAGATTCTTTTGGGGAGTTACCAGTACAGTAACCATACCAGGAAGTACTTAATTTATTAAGCTACTGCTTTTCTTAATCTCAGTGGAGATATTTACTGATAAACAGGGACATATGCAGCATGTTCATGTCGTTCATAAATGAGATTTATCTCTCTCCCCTCACCACAAATCAGATTCTTCTGAATTGTTCCCAGTACATTATCCTTTCCCCTGTGTAATTACCTTAACAAGCTCCAGCTGTTTTTATTCTCAGAAGGTTTACTCCCTGATATACAGCTGCCTACCCCCTTCGTAAGTGCAGGTCCTAAATGAGCTTTTTTCTCTGTTCCCTCACCACAATCCAGACTCTTTTGGGGAGTTACCAGTACAGTAACAATACCAGGAAGTACTTAATTTATTAAGCTACTGATTTTCTTAATCTCAGTGGAGATATTTACTGATAAACAGCTACCTACGCAGCATGTTCATGTCGTTCCTAAATGAGCTTTTATGTCTCTCCCCTCACCACAAATCAGATTCTTCTGAGGAGTTCCCAGTAAATTATCCTTTCCTCTGTGTAATTACCTTAACAAGCTCCAGGTGTTTTTATTCTCAGAAGATTTACTCCCTGATATACAGCTGCCTACCCCCTTCGAAAGGGCAGGTCCTAAATGAGCTTTTTTCTCTGTTTCCTCACCACAATCCAGATTCTTTGGGGAGTTACCAGTACAGTAACCATACCAGGAAGCACATAATTTATTAAGCTACTGCTTTTCTTAATCTCAGTGGAGATATTTACTGATAAACAGCTACCTACGCAGCATGTTCATGTCGTTCCTAAATGAGCTTTTATCTGTCTCCCCTCACCACAAATCAGATTTTTCTGAGGAGTTCCCAGTACATTATCCTTTCCCCTATGTAATTACCTTAACAAGCTCCAGCTGTTTTTATTCTCAGAAGGTTTACTCCCTGATATACAGCTGCCTACCCCCTTCGTAAGTGCAGGTCCTAAATGAGCTTTTTTCTCTGTTCCCTCACCACAAACCAGATTCTTTTGGGAAGTTACCAGTACAGTAACCATACCAGGAAGTACTTAATTTATTAAGCTACTGCTTTTCTTAATCTCAGTGGAGATATTTACTGATAAACAGCTACGTATGCAGGGTGTTCATGTCGTTCCTAAATGAGCTTTTATCTCTCTCGCCCCACCACAAATCAGATTCTTCTGAATTGTTCCCAGTACATTATCCTTTCCCCTGTGTAATTACCTTAACAAGCTCCAGCTGTTTTTATTCGCAGAAGGTTTACTCCCTGATATACAGCTGCCTACCCCCTTCGTAAGTGCAGGTCCTAAATGAGCTTTTTTCTCTGTTCCCTCACCACAATCCAGATTCTTTTGGGGAGTTACCGGTACAGTAACCATACCAGGAAGTACTTAATTTATTAAGGTACTGCTTTTCTTAATCTCAGTGGAGATATTTACTGATAAACAGCTACATACGCAGCATGATCATGTCGTTCCTTAATGAGCTTTTATCTCTCTCGACTCACCACAAATCAGATTCTTCTGAGGAGTTCCCAGTACATTATCCTTTCCCCTGTGTAATTACCTTAGCAAGCTCCAGCTGTTTTTATTCTCAAAAGTTTACTCCCTGATATACTGCTGCCTACCTCCTTCGTAAGTGCAGGTCGTAAATGAGCTTTTTTCACTGTTCCCTCACCACAATCCAGATTCTTTTGGGGAGTTACCAGTACAGTAACCATACCAGGAAGGACTTAATTGATTAAGCTACTGCTTTTCTTAATCTCAGTGGAGATATTTACTGATAAACAGCTACCTACGCAGCATGTTCATGTCGTTCATAAATGAGCTTTTATATCTCTCCCCTTACCACGAATCAGATTCTTCTGAGGAGTTCCCAGTACATTATCCTTTCCCCTGTGTAATTACCTTAACAATCTCCACCTGTTTTTATTCTCAGAAGGTTTACTCCCTGATATACAGCTGCCTACCCCCTTCGTAAGTTCAGGTCCTAATTGAGCTTTTTTCTCTGTTCCCTCACCACAATCCAGATTCTTTTGGGGAGTTACCAGTACAGTAACCATACCAGGAAGTACTTAATTTATTAAGCTACTGCTTTTCTTACTCTCAGTGGAGATATTTACTGATAAACAGCTACCTACGCAGCATGTTCATGTCGTTCCTAAATGAGCTTTTATCTCTCTCCCCTCACCACAAATCAGATTCTTCTGAGGATGTCCCGGTACATTATCCTTTCCCCTGTGTAATTACTTTAACAAGCTCCAGCCGTTTTTATTCTCAGAAGGTTTACTCCCTGATATACAGCTGCCTAACCCCTTCGTAAGTGCAGGTCTTAATGAGCTTTTTTCTCTGTTCCCTCACCACAATCCAGATTCTTTTGGGGAGTTACCAGTACAGTAACCATACCAGGAAGTACTTAATTTATTAAGCTACTGCTTTTCTTAATCTCAGTGGAGATATTTACTGATAAACTGCTACCTACGCAGCATGTTCTTGTCGTTCCTAAATGAGCTTTTATCTCTCTGCCCTCACCACAAATCAGATTCTTCTGAGGAGTTCCCAGGACATTATCCTTTCCCCTGTGTAATTACCTTAACAGGCTCCAGCTGTTTTTATTCTCAGAAGGTTTACTCCCTGATATACAGCTGCCTACCCCCTTCGAAAGTGCAGGTCCTAACTGAGCTTTTTTTCTGTTCCCTAACCACAATCCAGATTCTTTGGGGAGTTACCAGTACAGTAACTATACCAAGGAAGTACTTAATTTATTAAGCTACTGCTTTTCTTAATCTCAGTGGAGATATTTCCTGATAAACAGCTACCTACGCAGCATGTTCATGTCGTTCCTAAATGAGCTTTTATCTCTCTCGCCCCACCACAAATCAGATTCTTCTGAATTGTTCCCAGTACATTATCCTTTCCCCTGTGTAATTACCTTAACAAGCTCCAGCTCTTTTTATTTTCAGAAGGTTTACTCCCTGATATACAGCAGCCTACACCCTTCGTAAGTGCAGGTCCTAAATGAGCTTTTTTCTCTGTTCCCTCACCACAATCCAGATTCTTTTGGGGAGTTACCAGTACAGTAACCATACCAGGAAGTACTTAATTTATTAAGCTACTGCTTTTCTTAATCTCAGTGGAGATATTTACTGATAAACAGCTACCTACGCAGCATGTTCATGTCGTTCCTAAATGAGCTTTTATCTGTCTCCCCTCACCACAAATCAGATTCTTCTGAGGAGTTCCCAGTACATTATCCTTTTCCCTGTGTAATTACCTTAACAAGCTCCAGCTGTTTTTATTCTCAGAAGGTTTACTCCCTGATATACACCTGCCTACCCCCTTCGAAAGTGCAGGTCCTAACTGAGCTTTTTTCTCTGTTCCCTCACCACAAACCAGATTCTTTTGGGGAGTTACCAGTACAGGAACCATACCAGGAAGTACTTAATTTATTAAGCTACTGCTTTTCTTAATCTCAGTGGAGATATTTACTGATAAACAGCTACCTACGCAGAATGTTCTTGTCGTTCCTAAATGAGCTTTTATCTCTCTCGCCCCACCACAAATCAGATTCTTCTGAATTGTTCCCAGTACATTATCCTTTCCACTGTGTAATTACCTTAACAAGCTCCAGCTGTTTTTATTCGCAGAAGGTTTACTCCCTGATATACAGCTGCCTACCCCCTTCGTAAGTGCAGGTCCTAAATGAGCTTTTTTCTCTGTTCCCTCACCACAATCCAGATTCTTTTGGGGAGTTACCGGTACAGTAACCATACCAGGAAGTACTTAATTTATTAAGCTACTGCTTTTCTTAATCTCAGTGGAGATATTTACTGATAAACAGCTACATACGCAGCATGATCATGTCGTTCCTAAATGAGCTTTTATCTCTCTCCCCTCACCACAAATCAGATTCTTCTGAGGAGTTCCCAGTACATTATCCTTTCCCCTGTGTAATTACCTTAGCAAGCTCCAGCTGTTTTTATTCTCATAAGGTTTACTCCCTGATATACTGCTGCCTACCTCCTTCGTAAGTTCAGGTCGTAAATGAGCTTTTTTCACTGTTCCCTCACCACAATCCAGATTCTTTTGGGGAGTTACCAGTACAGTAACCATACCAGGAAGGACTTAATTGATTAAGCTACTGCTTTTCTTAATCTCAGTGGAGATATTTACTGATAAACAGCTACCTACGCAGCATGTTCATGTCGTTCATAAATGAGCTTTTATTTCTCTCCCCTTACCACGAATCAGATTCTTCTGAGGATTTCCCAGTACATTATCCTTTCCCCTGTGTAATTACCTTAACAATCTCCAGCTGTTTTTATTCTCAGAAGGTTTACTCCCTGATATACAGCTGCCTAACCCCTTCGTAAGTTCAGGTCCTAATTGAGCTTTTTCTCTGTTCCCTCACCACAATCCAGATTCTTTTGGGGAGTTACCAGTACAGTAACCTTACCAGGAAGTACTTAATTTATTAAGCTACTGCTTTTCTTACTCTCAGTGGAGATATTTACTGATAAACAGCTACCTACGCAGCATGTTTATGTCGTTCCTAAATGAGCTTTTATCTCTCTCCCCTCACCACAAATCAGATTCTTCTGAGGAGTTCCCGGTACATTATCCTTTCCCCTGTGTAATTACCTTAACAAGCTCCAGCTGTTTTTATTCTCAGAAGGTTTACTCCCTGATATACAGCTGCCTAACCCCTTCGTAAGTGCAGGTCCTAAATGAGCTTTTTTCTCTGTTTCCTCACCACA
Organism: Perognathus longimembris pacificus; assembly: GCF_023159225.1. Classification (NCBI taxonomy): domain Eukaryota; kingdom Metazoa; phylum Chordata; class Mammalia; order Rodentia; family Heteromyidae; genus Perognathus; species Perognathus longimembris. The sequence goes on from NW_025956444.1 coordinate 40,866, forward strand.
ATCCAGATTCTTTTGGGGAGTTACCAGTACAGTAACCATACCAGGAAGTACTTAATTTATTAAGCTACTGCTTTTCTTAATCTCAGTGGAGATATTTACTGATAAACAGCTACCTACGCAGCATGTTCATGTCGTTCTTTAATGAGCTTTTATCTCTCTCCCCTCACCACAAATCAGATTCTTCTGAGGAGTTCCCAGTACATTATCCTTTCCCCTGTGTAATTACCTTAACAAGCTCCACCTGTTTTTATTCTCAGATGGTTTACTCCCTGATATACAGCTGCCTACCCCCTTCGTAAGTGCAGGTCCTAAATGAGCTTTTTTCTCTGTTCCCTCACCACAATCAAGATTCTTTTGGGGAGTTACCAGTACAGTAACCATACCATGAAGTACTTAATTTATTAAGCTACTGCTTTTCTTAATCTCAGTGGAGATATTTACTGATAAACAGCTACCTACGCAGCATGTTCATGTCGTTCCTAAATGAGCTTTTATCTCTCTCCCCTCACCACAAATCAGATTCTTCTGAGGAGTTCCCAGTACATTATCCTTTCCCCTGTGTAATTACCTTAACAAGCTCCAGCTGTTTTTATTCTCAGAAGGTTTACTCCCTGATATACAGCTGCCTACCCCCTTCGTAAGTGCAGGTCCTAAATGAGCTTTTTTCTCTGTTCCCTCACCACAATCCAGATTCTTTTGTGGAGTGACCAGTACAGTAACCATACCAGGAAGTACTTAATTTATTAAGCTACTGCTTTTCTTAATATCAATGGAGATATGTACTGATGAACAGCTACCTACGCAGCATGATCATATCGTTCCTAAATGAGCTTTTATCTATCTCCCCTCACCATAAAGCAGATTCTTCTTAGGAGTTCCCAGTACTTTATCCTTTCCCCTGTGTAATTCCCTTAA
>NW_025956445.1:0-43020 GCF_023159225.1 Perognathus longimembris pacificus
AGTAATTACACAGTGGAAAGGATAATGTACTGGGAACTCCTCAGAAGAATCTGATTTGTGGTGAGGAGCAGAGAGATAAAAGCTTATTTAGGAACGACAAGAACATGCTGCGTAGGTAGCTGTTTATCAGTAAATATCTCCACTGAGATTAAGAAAAGCAGTAGCTTAATAAATTAAGTACTTCCTGTATGGTTACTGTACTGGTAACTCCCCAAAAGAATCTGGATTGTGGTGAGGGAACAGAGAAAAAAGCTCATTTAGGACCTGCACTTACGAAGGGGGTAGGCAGCTGTATATCAGGGAGTAAACCCTTCTGAGAATATAAAACAGCAGGGAGCTGTTTAGGTAACTACACAGGGGAAGGATAATGTACTGGGAACTCATCAGAAGAATCTGATTTGTGGTGAGGGCAGAGAGATAAAAGCTCATTTAGGAACGACATGAACATGCTGCGTAGGTAGCTGTTTATCAGTAAATATCTCCACTGAGATTAAGAACAGCAGTAGCTTAATAAATTAAGTACTTCTGGTATGGTTACTGTACTGGTAACTCCCAAAAGAATCTGGATTGTGGTGAGGGAACAGAGAAAAAACCTCATTTAGACCTGCACTAGGAAGGGGGTAGGCAGCTGTATATCAGGGAGTAAACCTTCTGAGAATAAAAACAGCTGGAGCTTGTTAAGGTAATTACACAGGGGAAAGGATAATGTAATGGGAACTCCTCAGAAGAATCTGATTTGTGGTGAGGGCAGAGAGATAAAAGCTCATTTAGGAACGACATGAACATGCTGCGTAGGTAGCTGTTTTATCAGTAAATATTTCCACTGAGATTAAGTAAAGCAGTAGCTTAATAAATTAAGTACTTCCTGGTATGGTTACTGTACTGGTAACTCCCCAAAAGAATCTGGATTGTGGTGAGGGAACAGAGAAAAAGCTCATTTAGGACCTGCACTTACGAAGGGGGTAGGCAGCTGTATATCAGGGAGTAAAACTTCTGAGATTAAAACGGCTGGAGCTTGTTAAGGTAATTACACAGGGGAAAGGATAATGTACTGGAACTCCTCAGAAGATCTGATTTGTGTGAGGGCAGAGAGATAAAAGCTCATTTAGGAACGACATGAACATGCTGCGTAGGTAGCTGTTTATCAGTAATATCTCCACTGAGATTAAGAAAAGCAGTAGCTTAATAAATTTAAGTACTTCCTGGTATGGTTACTGTACTGGTAACTCCCCAAAAGAATCTGGATTGTGGGGAGGGAACAGAGAAAAAAGCTCATTTTAGGACCTGCACTTACGAAGGGGGTAGGCAGCTGTATATCAGGGAGTTAAACCTTCTGAGAATAAAAACAGCTGGAGCTTGTTAAGGTAATTACACAGGGGAAAGGATAATGTACTGGGAACTCCTCAGAAGAATCTGATTTGTGGTGAGGGCAGAGAGATAAAAGCTCATTTAGGAACGACATGAACATGCTGGGTAGGTAGCTGTTTATCAGTAAATATCTCCACTGAGATTAAGAAAAGCAGTAGCTTAATAAATTAAGTACTTCCTGGTATGGTTACTGTACTGGTAACACCCCAAAAGAATCTGGATTGTGGTGAGGGAACAGAGAAAAAAGCTCATTTAGGACCTGAAATTACGAAGGGCTAGCAGCTGTATATCAGGGAGTAAACCTTCTGAGAATAAAAACAGGTAGAGATTGTTAAGGTAATTACACAGGGGAAAGGATAATGTACTGGGAACTCCTCAGAAGAATCTGATTTGGGGTGAGGCAGAGAGATAAAAGCTCATTTAGGAACGACATCAACATGCTGCGTAGGTAGCTGTTTATCAGTAAATATCTCCACTGAGATTAAGAAAAGCAGTAGCTTAATAAATTAAGTACTTCCTGGTATGGTTACTGTACTGGTAACTCCCCAAAAGAATCTGGATTGTGGTGAGGGAACAGAGAAAAAAGCTCATTTAGGACCAGCACTTACGAGGGGGTAGGCAGCTGTATATCAGGGAGTAAACCTTCTGAGAATAAAAACAGCTGGAGCTTGTTAAGGTAATTACACAGGGGAAAGGATAATGTACTGGGAACTAATCAGAAGAATCTGATTTGTGGTGAGGGCAGAGAGATAAAAGCTCATTTAGGAACGACATGAACATGCTGCGTAGGTAGCTGTTTATCAGTAAATATCTCCACTGAGATTAAGAAAAGCAGTAGCTTAATAAATTAAGTACTTCCTGGTATGGTTACTGTACTGGTAACTCCCCAAAAGAATCTGGATTGTGGGGAGGGAACAGAGAAAAAAGCTCATTTAGGACCTGCACTTACGAAGGGGGTAGGCAGCTGTATATCAGGGAGTAAACCTTCTGAGAATAAAAACAGCTGGAGCTTGTTAAGGTAATTACACAGGGGAAAGGATAATGTACTGGGAACTCCTCAGAAGAATCTTGTTTTGTGGTGAGGGCAGAGAGATAAAAGCTCATTTAGGAACGACATGAACATGCTGCGTAAGTAGCTGTTTATCAGTAAATATCTCCACTGAGATTAAGAAAAGCAGTAGCTTAATAAATTAAGTACTTCCTGGTATGGTTACTGTACTGGTAACTCCCCAAAAGAATCTGGATTGTGGTGAGGGGAACAGAGAAAAAAGGTCATTTAGGACCTGCACTTACGAAGGGGGTAGGCAGCTGTATATCAGGGAGTAAACCTTCTGAGAATAAAAACAGCTGGAGATTGTTAAGGTAATTACACAGGGGAAAGGATAATGTACTGGGAACTCCTCAGAAGAATCTTGTTTGTGGTGAGGGCAGAGAGATAAAAGCTCATTAAGGAACGACATGAACATGCTGCGAAGGTAGCTTTTTATCAGTAAATATCTCCACTGAGATTAAGAAAAGCAGTAGCTTAATAAATTAAGTACTTCCTGGTATGGTTACTGTACTGGTAACTCCCCAAAAGAATCTGGATTGTGGTGAGGGAACAGAGAAAAAGCTCATTTAGGACCTGCACTTACGAAGGGGGTAGGCAGCTGTATATCAGGGAGTAAACCTTCTGAGAATAAAAACAGCTGGAGCTTGTTAAGGTAATTAGACAGGGGAAAGGATAATGTACTGGGAACTCCTCAGAAGAATCTGATTTGTGGTGAGGGCAGAGAGATAAAAGCTAATTTAGGAACGACATGAACATGCTGCGTAGGTAGCTGTTTATCAGTAAATATCTCCACTGAGATTAAGAAAAGCAGTAGCTTAATAAATTAAGTAATTCCTGGTAGGGTTACTGTACTGGTAACTCCCCAAAAGAATCTGGATTGTGGTGAGGGAACAGAGAATAAAGCTCATTTAGGACCTGCACTTACGAAGGGGGTAGGCAGCTGTATATCAGGAGTAAACCTTCTGAGAATAAAAACAGCTGGAGCTTGTTAAGGTAATTACACAGGGGAAAGGATAATGTACTGGGAACTCCTCAGAAGAATCTGATTTGTGGTGAGGGCAGAGAGATAAAAGCTCATTTAGGAACGACATGAACATGCTGCGTAGGTAGCTGTTTATCAGTAAATATCTCCACTGAGATTAGAAAGCAGTAGCTTAATAAATTAAGTACTTCCTGGTATGGTTACTGTACTGGTAACTCCCCAAAAGAATCTGGATTGTGGGGAGGGAACAGAGAAAAAAGCTCATTTAGGACCTGCACTTACGAAGGGGGTAGGCAGCTGTATATCAGGGAGTAAACCTTCTGAGAATAAAAACAGCTGGAGCTTGTTAAGGTAATTACACAGGGGAAAGGATAATGTACTGGGAACTCCTCAGAAGAATCTGATTTGTGGTGAGGGCAGAGAGATAAAAGCTCATTTAGGAACGACATGAACATGCTGGGTAGGTAGCTGTTTATCAGTAAATATCTCCACTGAGATTAAGAAAAGCAGTAGCTTAATAAATTAAGTACTTCCTGGTATGGTTACTGTACTGGTAACACCCAAAAGAATCTGGATTGTGGTGAGGGAACAGAGAAAAAAGCTCATTTAGGACCCTGAAATTACGAAGGGGGTAGGCAGCTGTATATCAGGGAGTAAACCTTCTGAGAATAAAAACAGCTAGAGATTGTTAAGGTAATTACACAGGGGAAAGGATAATGTACTGGGAACTCCTCAGAAGAATCTGATTTGGGGTGAGGGCAGAGAGATAAAAGCTCATTTAGGAACGACATGAACATGCTGCGTAGGTAGCTGTTTATCAGTAAATATCTCCACTGAGATTAAGAAAAGCAGTAGCTTAATAAATTAAGTACTTCCTGGTATGGTTACTGTACTGGTAACTCCCCAAAAGAATCTGGATTGTGGTGAGGGAACAGAGAAAAAAGCTCATTTAGGACCAGCACTTACGAAGGGGGTAGGCAGCTGTACATCAGGGAGTAAACCTTCTGAGAATAAAACAGCTGGAGCTTGTTAAGGTAATTACACAGGGGAAAGGATAATGTACTGGGAACTAATCAGAAGAATCCTGATTTGTGGTGAGGGCAGAGAGATAAAAGCTCATTAGGAACGACATGAACATGCTGCGTAGGTAGCTGTTTATCAGTAAATATCTCCACTGAGATTAAGAAAAGCAGTAGCTTAATAAATTAAGTACTTCCTGGTATGGTTACTGTACTGGTAACTCCCCAAAAGATCTGGATTGTGGGGAGGGAACAGAAGAAAAAAAGCTCATTTAGGACCAGCACTTACGAAGGGGGTAGGCAGCTGTATATCAGGGAGTAAACCTTCTGAGAATAAAAACAGCTGGAGCTTGTTAAGGTAATTACACAGGGGAAGGATAATGTACTGGGAACTCCTCAGAAGAATCTTGTTTGTGGTGAGGGCAGAGAGATAAAAGCTCATTTAGGAACGACATGAACATGCTGCGTAAGTAGCTGTTTATCAGTAAATATCTCCACTGAGATTAAGAAAAGCAGTAGCTTAATAAATTAAGTACTTCCTGGTATGGTTACTGTACTGGTAACTCCCCAAAAGAATCTGGATTGTGGTGAGGGAACAGAGAAAAAAGCTCATTTAGGACCTGCACTTACGAAGGGGGTAGGCAGCTGTATATCAGGGAGTAAACCTTCTGAGAATAAAAACAGCTGGAGCTTGTTAAGGTAATTACACAGGGGAAAGGATAATGTACTGGGAACTCCTCAGAAGAATCTCCTTTGTGGTGAGGGCAGAGAGATAAAAGCTCATTTAGGAACGACATCAACATGCTGCGTAGGTAGCTGTTTATCAGTAAATATCTCCACTGAGATTAAGAAAAGCAGTAGCTTAATAAATTAAGTACTTCCTGGTATGGTTACTGTACTGGTAACTCCCAAAAGAATCTGGATTGTGGTGAGGGGAAACAGAGAAAAAAGCTCATTCAGGACCTGCACTTACGAAGGGGGTAGGCAGCTGTATATCAGGGAGTAAACCTTCTGAGAATAAAAACAGCTGGAGCTTGTTAAGGTAATTACACAGGGGAAAGGATAATGTACTGGGAACTCCCTCAGAAGAATCTTGTTTTGTGGTGAGGGCAGAGAGATAAAAGCTCATTAAGGAACGACATGAACATGCTGCGAAGGTAGCTGTTTATCAGTAAATATCTCCACTGAGATTAAGAAAAGCAGTAGCTTATAAATTAAGTACTTCCTGGTATGGTTACTGTACTGGTAACTCCCCAAAAGATCTGGATTGTGGTGAGGGAACAGAGAAAAAAGCTCATTTAGGACCTGCTCTTACGAAGGGGGTAGGCAGCTGTATATCAGGGAGTAAACCTTCTGAGAATAAAAACAGCTGGAGCTTGTTAAGGTAATTACACAGGGGAAAGGATAATGTACTGGGAACTCCTCAGAAGAATATGATTTGTGGTGAGGGCAGAGAGATAAAAGCTCATTTAGGAACGACATGAACATACTGCGTAGTAGCTGTTTATCAGTAAATATCTCCACTGAGATTAGGAAAAGCAGTAGGTTAATAAATTAAGTACTTCCTGGTATGGTTACTGTACTGGTAACTCCCCAAAAAAATCTGGATTGTGGTGAGGGAACAGAGAAAAAGCTCATTTATGACCTGCAATTACGAAGGGGTTAGGCAGCTGTATATCAGGAGTAAACCTTCTGAGAATAAAAACAGCTGGAGCTTGTTAAGGTAATTACACAGGGGAAAGGATAATGTACTGGGAACTCCTCAGAATAATCTGATTTGTGGTGAGGGCAGAGAGATAAAAGCTCATGTAGGAACGACATGAACATGCTGCGTAAGTAGCTGTTTATCAGTAAATATCTCCACTGAGATTAAGAAAAGCAGTAGCTTAATAAATTAATTACTTCCTGGTATGGTTACTGTACTGGTAACTCCCCAAAAGTATCTGGATTGTGGTGAGGGAACAGAGAAAAAAGCTCATCTAGGACCTGCACTTACGAAGGGGGTAGGCAGCTGTATATCAGGGAGTAAACCTTCTGAGAATAAAAACAGCTGGAGCTTGTTAAGGTATTACACAGGGGAAAGGATAATGTACTGGGAACTCCTCAGAAGAATCTGATTTGTGGTGAGGGCAGAGAGATAAAAGCTCATTTAGGAAACGACATGAACATGCTGCGTAGGTAGCTGTTTATCAGTAAATATCTCCACTGAGATTAAGAAAAGCAGTAGCTTAATAAATTAAGTACTTCCTGGTATGGTTACTGTACTGGTAACTCCCCAAAAGAATCTGGATTGTGTTGAGGGAACAGAGAAAAAAAGCTCATTTAGACCTGCACTTACGAAGGGGGTAGGCAGCTTGTATATCAGGGAGTAACCTTCTGAGAATAAAAACAGCTGGAGCTTGTTAAGGTAATTACACAGGGGAAAGCATAATGTACTGGGAACTCCTCAGAAGAATCTTGTTTGTGGTGAGGGCAGAGAGATAAAAGCTCATTAAGAGGAACGATATGAACATGCTGCGTAGGTAGCTGTTTATCAGTAAATATCTCCACTGAGATTAAGAAAAGCAGTAGCTTAATAAATTAAGTACTTCCTGGTATGGTTACTGTACTGGTAACTCCCCAAAAGAATCTGGATTGTGGTGAGGGAACAGAGACAAAAGCTCATTTAGGAACTGCACTTACGAAGGGGGTAGGCAGCTATATATCAGGGAGTAAACTTCTGAGAATAAAAACAGCTGGAGCTTGTTAAGGTAATTACACAGGGGAAAGGATAATGTACTGGGAACTCCTCAGAAGAATCTGATTTGTGGTGAGTGCAGAGAGATAAAAGCTCATTTAGGAACGACATGAACATGCTGCGTAGGTAGCTGTTTATCAGTAAATATCTCCACTGAGATTAAGAAAAAGCAGTAGCTTAATAAATTAAGTACTTCCTGGTATGGTTACTGTACTGGTAACACCCCAAAAGAATCTGGATTGTGGGGAGGGAACAGAGAAAAAAGCTCATTTAGGACCTGCACTTACGAAGGGGGTAGGCGCTGTATATCAGGGAGTAAACCTTCTGAGAATAACAACAGCTGGAGCTTGTTAAGGTAATTACACAGGGAAAGGATAATGTACTGGGAACTCCTCAGAAGAATCTGATTTGTGGTGAGGGCAGAGAGATAAAAGCTCATTTAGGAACGACATGAACATGCTGCGTAGGTAGCTGTTTATCAGTAAATATCTCCACTGAGATTAAGAAAAGCAGTAGCTTAATAAATTAAGTACTTCCTGGTATGGTTACTGTACTGGTAACTCCCCAAAGAATCTGGATTGTGGTGAGGGAACAGAGAAAATAGCTCATTAGGACCTGCACTTACGAAGGGGTAGGCAGCTGTATATCAGGGAGTAAACCTTCTGAGAATAAAAACACCTGAGCTTGTTAAGGTAATTACACAGTGGAAAGGATAATGTACTGGGAACTCCTCAGAAGAATCTTGTTTGTGGTGAGGGCAGAGAGATAAAAGCTCATTTAGAACGACATGAACATGCTGCGTAAGTAGCTGTTTATCAGTAAATATCTCCACTGATATTAAGAAAAGCAGTAGCTTAATAAATTAAGTACTTCCTGGTATGGTTACTGTACTGGTAACTCCCCAAAAGAATCTGGATTTTGGTGAGGGAACAGAGAAAAAAGCTCATTTAGGACCTGCTCTTACGAAGGGGGTAGGCAGCTGTATATCAGGGAGTAAACCTTCTGAGAATAAAAACAGCTGGAGCTTGTTAAGGTAATTACACAGGGGAAAGGATAATGTACTGGAACCTCCTCAGAGAATCTCATTGTGGTGAGGGCAGAGAGATAAAAGCTCATTTAGGAACGACATGAACATGCTGCGTAGGTAGCTGTTTATCAGTAAATATCTCCACTGAGATTAAGAAAGCAGTAGCTTAATAAATTAAGTACTTCCTGGTATGGTTACTGTACTGGTAACTCCCCAAAAGAATCTGGATTGTGGTGAGGGAACAGAGAAAAAGCTCATTTATGACCTGCATTTACGAAGGGGGTAGGCAGCTGTATATCAGGGAGTAAACTTCTGAGAATAAAAACAGCTGGAGCTTGTTAAGGTAATTACACAGGGGAAAGGATAATGTACTGGGAACTCCTCAGAAGAATCTTGTTTGTGGTGAGGGCACAGAGATAAAAGCTCATTAAGGAACGACATGAACATGCTGCGAAGGTAGCTGTTTATCAGTAAATATCTACACTGAGATTAAGAAAAGCAGTAGCTTAATAAATTAAGTACTTCCTGGTATGGTTACTGTACTGGTAACTCCCAAAAGAATCTGGATTGTGTTGAGGGAACAGAGAAAAAAGCTCATTTAGGACCTGCACTTACGAAGGGGGTAGGCAGCTGTATATCAGGGAGTAAACCTTCTGAGAATAAAAACAGCTGGAGCTTGTTAAGGTAATTACACAGGGGAAAGGATAATGTACTGGGAACTCCTCAGAAGAATCTCCTTTGTGGTGAGGGCAGAGAGATAAAAGCTCATTTAAGAACGACATGAACATGCTGCGTAGGTAGCTATTTATCAGTAAATATCTCCACTGAGATTAAGAAAAGCAGTAGCTTAATAATTAAGTACTTCCTGGTATGGTTACTGTACTGGTAACTCCCCAAAAGAATCTGGATTGTGGTGAGAGAACAGAGAAAAAAGCTCATTTAGGACCTGCACTTACGAAGGGGGTAGGCAGCTGTATATCAGGGAGTAAACCTTCTGAGAATAAAAACAGCAGGAGCTTGTTAAGGTAATTACACAGGTGAAAGGATAATGTACTGGGAACTCCTCAGAAGAATCTTGCTTGTGGTGAGGGCAGAGAGATAAAAGCTCATTTGGAACGACATGAACATGCTGCGTAGGTAGCTGTTTATCAGTAAATATCTCCACTGAGATTAAGAAAAGCAGTTGCTTTATAAATTAAGTACTCTCCTGGTATGGTTACTGTACTGGTAACCTCCCCAAAAGAATCTGGATTGTGGTGAGGGAACAGAGAAAAAACCTCATTTATGACCTGCACTTAGGAAGCGGGTAGGCAGCTGTATATCAGGGAGTAAACCTTCTGAGAAAAAAAAACAGCTGGAGCTTGTTTAAGGTAATTACACAGGGGAAAGGATAATGTACTGGGAACTCCTCAGAAGAATCTGATTTGTGGTGAGGGCAGAGAGATAAAAGCTCATTTAGGAACGACATGAACATGCTGCGTAGGTAGCTGTTTATCAGTAAATATCTCCACTGAGATTAAGAAAAGCAGTAGCTTAATAAATTAAGTACTTCCTGGTAGGGTTACTGTACTGGTAACTCCCCAAAAGAATCTGGATTGTGGTGAGGGAACAGAGAAAAAAGCTCATTTAGGACCTGCACTTACGAAGGGGGTAGGCAGCTGTATTTCAGGGAGTAAACCTTCTGAGATTAAAAACAGCTGGAGCTTGTTAAGGTAATTAACCAGGGGAAAGGATAATGTACTGGAACTCCTCAGAAGATCTGATTTGTGGTGAGGGCAGAGAGATAAAAGCTCATTTAGGAACGACATGAACATGCTGCGTAGGTAGCTGTTTATCAGTAAATATCTCCACTGAGATTAAGAAAAGCAGTAGCTTAATAAATTAAGTACTTCCTGGTATGGTTACTGTACTGGTAACTCCCCAAAAGAATCTGTATTGTGGTGAGGGAACAGAGAAAAATCTCATTTAGGACCTGCACATACGAAGGGGGTAGGCAGCTGTATATCAGGGAGTAAACCTTCTGAGAATAAAAACAGCTGGAGCTTGTTAAGGTAATTACACAGGGGAAAGGATAATGTACTGGGAACTCCTCAGAAGAATCTGATTTGTGGTGAGGGCAGAGAGATAAAAGCTCATTTAGGAATGACATGAACATGCTGCGTAGGTAGCTGTTTATCAGTAATTATCTCCACTGAGATTAAGAAAAGCAGTAGCTTAATAAATTAAGTACTTCCTGGTATGGTTACTGTACTGGTAACTCCCCAAAAAGAATCTGGATTGTGGTGAGGGAACAGAGAAAAAAAGCTCATTTAGGACCTGCACTTACGAAGGGGGTAGGCAGCTGTATATCAGGGAGTAAACCTTCTGAGAATAAAAACAGCTGGAGCTTGTTAAGGTAATTACACAGGGGAAAGGATAATGTCCTGGGAACTCCTCAGAAGAATCTGATTTGTGGTGAGGGCAGAGAGATAAAAGCTCATTTAGGAACGACTTGAACATGCTGCGTAGGTAGCTGTTTAATCAGTAAATATCTCCACTGAGATTAAGAAAAGCAGTAGCTTAATAAATTAAGTACTTCCTGGTATGGTTACTGTACTGGTAACTCCCCAAAAAAATCTGGATTGTGGTGAGGGAACAGAGAAAAAAGCTCATTTAGGACCTGCACTTACGAACGTGGTAGGCAGCTGTATATCAGAGAGTAAACCTTCTGAGAACAAAACAGCTGGAGCTTGTTAAGGTAATTACACAGGGGAAAGGATAATGTACTGGGAACTCCTCAGAAGAATCTCATTTGTGGTGAGGGCAGAGAGATAAAAGCTCATTTAGGAACGACATGAACATGCTGCGTAGGTTGCTGTTTATCAGTAAATATCTCCACTGAGATTAAGAAAAGCAGTAGCTTAATAAATTAAGTACTTCCTGGTATGGTTACTGTACTGGTAACTCCCCAAAAGAATCTGGATTGTGGTGAGGGAACAGAGAAAAAAGCTCATTTAGGACCTGCACTTACGAAGGGGGTAGGCAGCTGTATATCAGGGAGTAAACCTTCTGAGAATAAAAACAGCTGGAGCTTGTTAAGGTAATTACACAGGGGAAAGGATAATGTACTGGAACTCCTCAGAAGAATCTGATTTGTGGTGAGGGCAGAGAGATAAAAGCTCATTTAGGAACGACATGAACATGCTGCGTAAGTAGCTGTTTATCAGTAAATATCTCCACTGAGATTAAGAAAAGCAGTAGCTTAATAAATTAAGTACTTCCTGGTATGGTTACTGTAACTGTAACTCCCCAAAAGAATCTGGATTGTGGTGAGGGAACAGAGAAAAAAGCTCATTTAGGACCTGCACTTACGAAGGGGGTAGGCAGCTGTATATCAGGAGTAAACCTTCTGAGAATAAAAACAGCTGGAGCTTGTTAAGGTAATTACACAGGGGAAAGGATAATGTACTGGGAACTCCTCAGAAGAATCTCCTTTGTGGTGAGGGCAGAGAGATAAAAGCTCATTTAGGAACGACATGAACATGCTGCGTAGGTAGCTGTTTATCAGTAAATATCTCCACTGAGATTAAGAAAAGCAGTAGCTTAATAAATTAAGTACTTCCTGGTATGGTTACTGTACTGGTAACTCCCCAAAAGAATCTGGATTGTGGTGAGGGAACAGAGAAAAAAGCTCATTTAGGACCTGCACTTACGAAGGGGGTAGGCAGCTGTATATCAGGGAGTAAACCTTCTGAGAATAAAAACAGCTGGAGCTTGTTAAGGTAATTAGACAGGGGAAAGGATAATGTACTGGGAACTCCTCAGAAGAATCTGATTTGTGGTGAGGGCAGAGAGATAAAAGCTAATTTAGGAACGACATGAACATGCTGCGTAGGTAGCTGTTTATCAGTAAATATCTCCACTGAGATTAAGAAAAGCAGTAGCTTAATAAATTAGTAATTCCTGGTAGGGTTACTGTACTGGTAACTCCCCAAAAGAATCTGGATTGTGGTGAGGGAACAGAGAATAAAGCTCATTTAGGACCTGCACTTACGAAGGGGGTAGGCAGCTGTATATCAGGGAGTAAACCTTCTGAGAATAAAAACAGCTGGAGCTTGTTAAGGTAATTACACAGGGAAAGGATAATGTACTGGAACTCCTCAGAAGAATCTGATTTGTGGTGAGGGCAGAGAGATAACAGCTCATTTAGGAACGACATGAACATGCTGCGTAGGTAGCTGTTTATCAGTAAATATCTCCACTGAGATTAAGAAAAGCAGTAGCTTAATAAATTAAGTACTTCCTGGTATGGTTACTGTACTGGTAACTCCCCAAAAGAATCTGGATTGTGGGGAGGGAACAGAGAAAAAAGCTCATTTAGGACCTGCACTTACGAAGGGGGGTAGGCAGCTGTATATCAGGGAGTAAACCTTCTGAGAATAAACACAGCTGGAGCTTGTTAAGGTAATTACACAGGGGAAAGGATAATGTACTGGGAACTCCTCAGAAGAATCTTGTTTGTGGTGAGGGCAGAGAGATAAAAGCTCATTAGGAACGACATGAACATGTTGCGTAAGTAGCTGTTTATCAGTAAATATCTCCACTGAGATTAAGGAAAGCAGTAGCTTAATAAATTAAGTACTTCCTGGTATGGTTACTGTACTGGTAACTCCCCAAAAGAATCTGGATTGTGGTGAGGGAACAGAGAAAAAAGCTCATTTAGGACTTGCACTTACGAAGGGGGTAGGCAGCTGTATATCAGGGAGTAAACCTTCTGAGAATAAAAACAGCTGGAGCTTGTTAAGGTAATTACACAGGGGAAAGGATAATGTACTGGGAACTCCTCAGAAGAATCTCCTTTGTGGTGAGGGCAGAGAGATAAAAGCTCATTTAGGAACGACATCAACATGCTGCGTAGGTAGCTGTTTATCAGTAAATATCTCCACTGAGATTAAGAAAAGCAGTAGCTTAATAAATTAAGTACTTCCTGGTATGGTTACTGTACTGGTAACTCCCCAAAAGAATCTGGATTGTGGTGAGGGAACAGAGAAAAAAGCTCATTTAGGACCTGCACTTACGAAGGGGGTAGGCAGCTGTATATCAGGGAGGAAACCTTTTGAGAATAAAAACAGCTGGAGGAGCTTGTTAAGGTAATTACACAGGGGAAAGGATAATGTACTGGGAACTCCTCAGAAGAATCTGATTTGTGGTGAGGGCAGAGAGATTAAAGCTCATTTAGGAACGACATGAACATGCTGCGTAGGTAGCTGTTTATCAGTAAATATCACCACTGAGATTAAGAAAAGCAGTAGCTTAATAAATTAAGTACTTCCTGGTATGGTTACTGTACTGGTAACTCCCCAAAAGAATCTGGATTGTGGTGAGGGAACAGAGAAAAAAGCTCATTTAGGACCTGCACTTACGAAGGGGGTAGGCAGCTGTATATCAGGGAGTAAACCTTCTGAGAATAAAAACAGCTGGAGCTTGTTAAGGTAATTAGACAGGGAAAGGATAATGTACTGGAACTCCTCAGAAGAATCTGATTTGTGTGAGGGCAGAGAGATAAAAGCTAATTTAGGAACGACATGAACATGCTGCGTAGGTAGCTGTTTATCAGTAAATATCTCCACTGAGATTAAGAAAAGCAGTAGCTTAATAAATTAAGTAATTCCTGGTAGGGTTACTGTACTGGTAACTCCCCAAAAGAATCTGGATTGTGGTGAGGGAACAGAGAATAAAGCTCATTTAGGACCTGCACTTACGAAGGGGGTAGGCAGCTGTATATCAGGGAGTAAACCTTCTGAGAATAAAACAGCTGGAGCTTGTTAAGGTAATTACACAGGGGAAAGGATAATGTACTGGGAACTCCTCAGAAGAATCTGATTTGTGGTGAGGGCAGAGAGATAAAAGCTCATTTAGGAACGACATGAACATGCTGCGTAGGTAGCTGTTTATCAGTAAATATCTCCACTGAGATTAAGAAAAGCAGTAGCTTAATAAATTAAGTACTTCCTGGTATGGTTACTGTACTGGTAACACCCCAAAAGAATCTGGATTGTGGTGAGGGAACAGAGAAAAAAGCTCATTTAGGACCTGAAATTACGAAGGGCTAGGCAGCTGTATATCAGGGAGTAAACCTTCTGAGAATAAAAACAGGTAGAGATTGTTAAGGTAATTACACAGGGGAAAGGATAATGTACTGGGAACTCCTCAGAAGAATCTGATTTGGGGTGAGGGCAGAGAGATAAAAGCTCATTTAGGAACGACATCAACATGCTGCGTAGGTAGCTGTTTATCAGTAAATATCTCCACTGAGATTAAGAAAAGCAGTAGCTTAATAAATTAAGTACTTCCTGGTATGGTTACTGTACTGGTAACTCCCCAAAAGAATCTGGATTGTGGTGAGGGAACAGAGAAAAAAGCTCATTTAGGACCAGCACTTACGAAGGGGGTAGGCAGCTGTATATCAGGGAGTAAACCTTCTGAGAATAAAAACAGCTGGAGCTTGTTAAGGTAATTACACAGGGGAAAGGATAATGTACTGGGAACTAATCAGAAGAATCTGATTTGTGGTGAGGGCAGAGAGATAAAAGCTCATTTAGGATCGACATGAACATGCTGCGTAGGTAGCTGTTTATCAGTAAATATCTCACTGAGATTAAGAAAAGCAGTAGCTTAATAAATAAGTACTTCCTGGTATGGTTACTGTACTGGTAACTCCCCAAAAGAATCTGGATTGTGGGAGGGAACAGAGAAAAAAGCTCATTTAGGACCTGCACTTACGAAGGGGGTAGGCAGCTGTATATCAGGGAGTAAACCTTCTGAGAATAAAACAGCTGGAGCTTGTTAAGGTAATTACACAGGGGAAAGGATAATGTACTGGGAACTCCTCAGAAGAATCTTGTTTGTGGTGAGGGCAGAGAGATAAAAGCTCATTTAGGAACGACATGAACATGCTGCGTAAGTAGCTGTTTATCAGTAAATATCTCACTGAGATTAAGAAAAGCAGTAGCTTAATAAATTAAGTACTTCCTGGTATTGGTTACTGTACTGGTAACTCCCCAAAAGAATCTGGATTGTGGTGAGGGAACAGAGAAAAAAGCTCATTTAGGACCTGCACTTACGAAGGGGGTAGGCAGCTGTATATCAGGGAGTAAACCTTCTGAGAATAAAAACAGCTGGAGCTTGTTAAGGTAATTACACAGGGGAAAGGATAATGCACTGGGAACTCCTCAGAAGAATCTTGTTTGTGGTGAGGGCAGAGAGATAAAAGCTCATTAAGGAACGACATGAACATGCTGCGAAGGTAGCTTTTTATCAGTAAATATCTCCACTGAGATTAAGAAAAGCAGTAGCTTAATAAATTAAGTACTTCCTGGTATGGTTACTGTACTGGTAACTCCCCAAAAGAATCTGGATTGTGGTGAGGGAACAGAGAAAAAAGCTCATTTAGGACCTGCACTTACGAAGGGGTAGGCAGCTGTATATCAGGGAGTAAACCTTCTGAGAATAAAAACAGCTGGAGCTTGTTAAGGTAATTAGACAGGGGAAAGGATAATGTACTGGAACTCCTCAGAAGAATCTGATTTGTGGTGAGGGCAGAGAGATAAAAGCTAATTTAGGAACGACATGAACATGCTGCGTAGGTAGCTGTTTATCAGTAAATATCTCCACTGAGATTAAGAAAAGCAGTAGCTTAATAAATTAAGTAATTCCTGGTAGGGTTACTGTACTGGTAACTCCCCAAAAGAATCTGGATTGTGGTGAGGGAACAGAGAATAAAGCTCATTTAGGACCTGCACTTACGAAGGGGGTAGGCAGCTGTATATCAGGGAGTAAACCTTCTGAGAATAAAAACAGCTGGAGCTTGTTAAGGTAATTACACAGGGGAAAGGATAATGTACTGGGAACTCCTCAGAAGAATCTGATTTGTGGTGAGGGCAGAGAGATAAAAGCTCATTTAGGAACGACATGAACATGCTGCGTAGGTAGCTGTTTATCAGTAAATATCTCCACTGAGATTAAGAAAAGCAGTAGCTTAATAAATTAAGTACTTCCTGGTATGGTTACTGTACTGGTAACTCCCCAAAAGAATCTGGATTGTGGGGAGGGAACAGAGAAAAAAGCTCATTTAGGACCTGCACTTACGAAGGGGTAGGCAGCTGTATATCAGGGAGTAAACCTTCTGAGAATAAAAACAGCTGGAGCTTGTTAAGGTAATTACACAGGGGAAAGGATAATGTACTGGAACTCCTCAGAAGAATCTGATTTGTGGTGAGGGCAGAGAGATAAAAGCTCATTTAGGAACGACATGAACATGCTGGGTAGGTAGCTGTTTATCAGTAAATATCTCACTGAGATTAAGAAAAGCAGTAGCTTAATAAATTAAGTACTTCCTGGTATGGTTACTGTACTGGTAACACCCCAAAAGAATCTGGAATGTGGTGAGGGAACAGAGAAAAAAGCTCATTTAGGACCTGAAATTACGAGGGGGTAGGCAGCTGTATATCAGGGAGTAAACCTTCTGAGAATAAAAACAGCTAGAGATTGTTAAGGTAATTACACAGGGGAAAGGATAATGTACTGGGAACTCCTCAGAAGAATCTGATTTGGGGTGAGGGCAGAGAGATAAAAGCTCATTTAGGAACGACATGAACATGCTGGGTAGGTAGCTGTTTATCAGTAAATATCTCCACTGAGATTAAGAAAAGCAGTAGCTTAATAAATTAAGTACTTCCTGGTATGGTTACTGTACTGGTAACTCCCCAAAAGAATCTGGATTGTGGTGAGGGAACAGAGAAAAAAGCTCATTTAGGACCAGCACTTACGAAGGGGGTAGGCAGCTGTACATCAGGGAGTAAACCTTCTGAGAATAAAACAGCTGGAGCTTGTTAAGGTAATTACACAGGGGAAAGGATAATGTACTGGGAACTAATCAGAAGAATCTGATTTGTGGTGAGGGCAGAGAGATAAAAGCTCATTTAGGAACGACATGAACATGCTGCGTAGGTAGCTGTTTATCAGTAAATATCTCCACTGAGATTAAGAAAAGCAGTAGCTTAATAAATTAAGCACTTCCTGGTATGGTTACTGTACTGGTAACTCCCCAAAAGAATCTGGATTGTGGGGAGGGAACAGAGAAAAAAGCTCATTTAGGACCTGCACTTACGAAGGGGGTAGGCAGCTGTATATCAGGGAGTAAACCTTCTGAGAATAAAAACAGCTGGAGCTTGTTAAGGTAATTACACAGGGGAAAGGATAATGTACTGGGAACTCCTCAGAAGAATCTTGTTTGTGGTGAGGGCAGAGAGATAAAAGCTCATTTAGGAACGACATGAACATGCTGCGTAAGTAGCTGTTTATCAGTAAATATCTCCACTGAGATTAAGAAAAGCAGTAGCTTAATAAATTAAGTACTTCCTGGTATGGTTACTGTACTGGTAACTCCCCAAAATAATCTGGATTGTGGTGAGGGAACAGAGAAAAAAGCTCATTTAGGACCTGCACTTACGAAGGGGGTAGGCAGCTGTATATCAGGGAGTAAACCTTCTGAGAATAAAAACAGCTGGAGCTTGTTAAGGTAATTACACAGGGGAAAGGATAATGTACTGGGAACTCCTCAGAAGAATCTCCTTTGTGGTGAGGGCAGAGAGATAAAAGCTCATTTAGGAACGACATGAACATGCTGCGTAGGTAGCTGTTTATCAGTAATATCTCCACTGAGATTAGAAAAGCAGTAGCTTAATAAATTAAGTACTTCCTGGTATGGTTACTGTACTGGTAACTCCCCAAAAGAATCTGGATTGTGGTGAGGGAACAGAGAAAAAAGCTCATTCAGGACCTGCACTTACGAAGGGGGTAGGCAGCTGTATATCAGGGAGTAAACCTTCTGAGAATAAAAACAGCTGGAGCTTGTTAAGGTAATTACACAGGGGAAAGGAAAATGTACTGGGAACTCCTCAGAAGAATCTTGTTTGTGGTGAGGCAGAGAGATAAAAGCTCATTAAAGAACGACATGAACATGCTGCGAAGGTAGCTTTTTATCAGTAAATATCTCCACTGAGATTAAGAAAAGCAGTAGCTTAATAAATTAAGTAATTCCTATATGGTTACTGTACTGGTAACTCCCCAAAAGAATCTGGATTGTAGGGAGGGAACAGAGAAAAAAGCTCATTTAGGACCTGCACTTACGAAGGGGGTAGGCAGCTGTATATCAGGGAGTAAACCTTCTGAGAATAAAAACAGCTGGAGCTTGTTAAGGTAATTACACAGGGGAAAGGATAATGTACTGGGAACTCCTCAGAAGAATCTGATTTGTGGTGAGGGCAGAGAGATAAAAGCTTATTTAGGAACGACAAGAACATGCTGCGTAGGTAGCTGTTTATCAGTAAATATCTCCACTGAGATTAAGAAAAGCAGTAGCTTAATAAATTAAGTACTTCCTGGTATGGTTACTGTACTGGTAACTCCCCAAAAGAATCTGGATTGTGGTGAGGGAACAGAGAAAAAAAAGCTCATTTAGGACCTGCACTTACGAAGGGGGTAGGCAGCTGTATATCAGGGAGTAAACCTTCTGAGAATAAAACAGCAGGAGCTGGTTAAGGTAACTACACAGGGGAAAGGATAATGTACTGGGAACTCCTCAGAAGAATCTGATTTGTGGTGAGGGCAGAGAGATAAAAGCTCATTTAGGAACGGCATGAACATGCTGCGTAGGTAGCTGTTTATCAGTAAATATCTCCACTGAGATTAAGAAAAGCAGTAGCTTAATAAATTAAGTACTTCCTGGTATGGTTACTGTACTGGTAACTCCCAAAAGAATCTGGATTGTGGTGAGGGAACAGAGAAAAAAGGTCATTTAGGACCTGCACTTACGAAGGGGGTAGGCAGCTGTATATCAGGGAGTAAACCTTCTGAGAATAAAAACAGCTGGAGCTTGTTAAGGTAATTACACAGGGGAAAGGATAATGTACTGGGAACTCCTCAGAAGAATCTGATTTGTGGTGAGGGCAGAGAGATAAAAGCTCATTTAGGAACGACATGAACATGCTGCGTAGGTAGCTGTTTATCAGTAAATATCTCCACTGAGATTAAGAAAAGCAGTAGCTTAATAAATTAAGTACTTCCTGGTATGGTTACTGTACTGGTAACTCCCCAAAAGAATCTGGATTGTGGTGAGGGAACAGAGAAAAAAGCTCATTTAGGACCTGCACTTACGACGGGGGTAGGCAGCTGTATATCAGGGAGTAAACCTTCTGAGAATAAAAACAGCTGGAGCTTGTTAAGGTAATTACACATGGGAAAGGATAATGTACTGGGAACTCCTCAGAAGAATCTTGTTTGTGGTGAGGGCAGAGAGATAAAAGCTCATTTAGGAACGACATGAACATGCTGCGTAGGTAGCTGTTTATCAGTAAATATCTCCACTGAGATTAAGAAAAGCAGTAGCTTAATAAATTAATTACTTCCTGGTATGGTTACTGTACTGGTAACTCCCCAACAAGTATCTGGATTGTGGTGAGGGAACAGAGAAAAAAGCTCATCTAGGACCTGCACTTACGAAGGGGGTAGGCAGCTGTATATCAGGGAGTAAACCTTCTGAGAATAAAAACAGCTGGAGCTTGTTAAGGTAATTACACAGGGGAAAGGATAATGTACTGGGAACTCCTCAGAAGAATCTGATTTGTGGTGAGGGCAGAGAGATAAAAGCTCATTTAGGAACGACATGAACATGCTGCGTAGGTAGCTGTTTATCAGTAAATATCTCCACTGAGATTAAGAAAGCAGTAGCTTAATAAATTAAGTACTTCCTGGTATGGTTACTGTACTGGTAACTCCCCAAAAGAATCTGGATTGTGGTGAGGGAACAGAGAAAAAAGCTCATTTAGGACCTGCACTTACGAAGGGGGTAGGCAGCTGTATATCAGGGAGTAAACCTTCTGAGAATAAAAACAGCTGAGCTTGTTAAGGTAATTACACAGGGAAAGGATAATGTCCTGGAACTCCTCAGAAGAATCTTGTTTGTGGAGAGGGCAGAGAGATAAAAGCTCATTAAGGAACGATATGAACATGCTGCGTAGGTAGCTGTTTATCAGTAAATATCTCCACTGAGATTAAGAAAAGCAGTAGCTTAATAAATTAAGTACTTCCTGGTATGGTTACTGTACTGGTAACTCCGCAAAAGAATCTGGATTGTGGTGAGGGAACAGAGACAAAAGCTCATTTAGGAACTGCACTTACGAAGGGGGTAGGCAGCTGTATATCAGGGAGTAAACCTTCTGAGAATAAAAACAGCTGGAGCTTGTTAAGGTAATTACACAGGGGAAAGGATAATGTACTGGGAACTCCTCAGAAGAATCTGATTTGTGGTGAGTGCAGAGAGATAAAAGCTCATTTAGGAACGACATGAACATGCTGCGTAGGTAGCTGTTTATCAGTAAATATCTCCACTGAGATTAAGAAAAGCAGTAGCTTAATAAATTAAGTACTTCCTGGTATGGTTACTGTACCTGGTAACACCCCAAAAGAATCTGGATTGTGGGGAGGGAACAGAGAAAAAGCTCATTTAGGACCTGCACTTACGAAGGGGGTTGGCAGCTGTATATCAGGGAGTAAACCTTCTGAGAATAACAACAGCTGGAGCTTGTTAAGGTAATTACACAGGGGAAAGGATAATGTACTGGGAACTCCTCAGAAGAATCTGATTTGTGGTTAGGGCAGAGAGATAAAAGCTCATGTAGGAACGACATGAACATGCTGCATAAGTAGCTGTTTATCAGTAAATATCTCCACTGAGATTAAGAAAAGCAGTAGCTTAATAAATTAAGTACTTCCTGGTATGGTTACTGTACTGGTAACTCCCCAAAAGAATCTGGATTGTGGTGAGGGAACAGAGAAAAAAGCTCATTTAAGACCTGCACTTACGAAGGGGGTAGCAGCTTTATATCAGGGAGTAAACCTTCTGAGAATAAAAACAGCTGGAGCTTGTTAAGGTAATTAAACAGGGGAAAGGATAATGTACTGGGAACTCCTCAGAAGAATCTGATTTGTGGTGAGGGCAGAGAGATAAAAGCTCATTTAGGAACGACATGAACATGCTGCGTAGGTAGCTGTTTATCAGTAAATATCTCCACTGAGATTAAGAAAAGCAGTAGCTTAATAAATTAAGTAATTCCTGGTATGGGTACTGTACTGGTAACTCCCCAAAGATCTGGATTGTGAGAGGGAACAGAGAAAAAAGCTCATTTAGGACCTGCACTTACGAAGGGGGTAGGCAGCTGTATATCAGGGAGTAAACCTTCTGAGAATAAAAACAGCTGGAGCTTGTTAAGGTAATTACACAGGGGAAAGGATAATGTACTGGGAACTCCTCAGAAGAATCTGATTTGTGGTGAGGGCAGAGAGATAAAAGCTCATTTAGGAACGAAATGAACATGCTGCGTAGGTAGCTGTTTATCAGTAAATATCTCCACTGAGATTAAGAAAAGCAGTAGCTTAATAAATTAAGTACTTCCTGGTATGGTTTACTGTACTGGTAACTCCCCAAAAGAATCTGGATTGTGGTGAGGGAACAGAGAAAAAAGCTCATTTAGGACCTGCACTTACGAAGGGGGTAGGCAGCTGTATATCAGGGAGTAAACCTTCTGAGAATAAAAACAGCTGGATCTTGTTAAGGTAATTACACAGTGGAAAGGATAATGTACTGGGAACTCCTCAGAAGAATCTTGTTTGTGGTGAGGGCAGAGAGATAAAAGCTCATTTAGGAACGACATGAACATGCTGCGTAAGAAGCTGTTTATCAGTAAATAT
This sequence comes from Perognathus longimembris pacificus, assembly GCF_023159225.1. NCBI lineage: Eukaryota > Metazoa > Chordata > Mammalia > Rodentia > Heteromyidae > Perognathus > Perognathus longimembris. The sequence continues at coordinate 21,973 of NW_025956445.1, forward strand.
CTCCACTGAGATTAAGAAAAGCAGTAGCTTAATAAATTAAGTACTCTCCTGGTATGGTTACTGTACTGGTAACTCCCCAAAAGAATCTGGATTGTGGTGAGGGAACAGAGAAAAAAGCTCATTTAGGACCTGCACTTACGAAGGGGGTAGGCAGCTGTATATCAGGGAGTAAACCTTCTGAGAATAAAAACAGCTGGAGCTTGTTAAGGTAATTACACAGGGGAAAGGAAAATGTACTGGGAACTCCTCAGAAGAATCTCATTTGTGGTGAGGGCAGAGAGATAAAAGCTCATTTAGGAACGACATGAACATGCTGCGTAGGTAGCTGTTTATCAGTAAATATCTCCACTGAGATTAAGAAAAGCAGTAGCTTAATAAATTAAGTACTTCCTGGTATGGTTACTGTACTGGTAACTCCCCAAAAGAATCTGGATTGTGGTGAGAGAACAGAGAAAAAAGCTCATTTAGGACCTGCACTTACGAAGGGGGTAGGCAGCTGTGTATCAGGGAGTAAACCTTCTGAGAATAAAAACAGCAGGAGCTTGTTAAGGTAATTACACAGGTGAAAGGATAATGTACTGGGAACTCCTCAGAAGATTCTTGTTTGCGGTGAGGGCAGAGAGATAAAAGCTCATTTAGGAACGACATGAACATGCTGCGTAGGTAGCTGTTTATCAGTAAATATCTCCACTGAGATTAAGAAAAGCAGTAGCTTTATAAATTAAGTACTTCCTGGTATGGTTACTGTACTGGTAACTCCCCAAAAGAATCTGGATTGTGGTGAGGGAACAGAGAAAAAACCTCATTTAGGACCTGCACTTAGGAAGCGGGTAGGCAGCTGTATATCAGGGAGTAAACCTTCTGAGAATAAAAACAGCTGGAGTTTGTTAAGGTAATTACACAGGGGAAAGGATAATGTACTGGGAACTCCTCAGAAGAATCTGATTTGTGGTGAGGGCAGAGAGATAAAAGCTCATTTAGGAACGACATGAACATGCTGCATAGGTAGCTGTTAATCAATAAATATTTCCACTGAGATTAAGAAAAGCAGTAGCTTAATAAATTAAGTACTTCCTGGTATGGTTACTGTACTGGTTAACTCCCAAAAGAATCTGGATTGTGGTGAGGGAACAGAGAAAAAAGCTCATTTAGGACCTGCACTTACGAAGGGGGTAGGCAGCTGTATATCAGGGAGTAAACCTTCTGAGATTAAAAACAGCTGGAGCTTGTTAAGGTAATTACACAGGGGAAAGGATAATGTACTGGGAACTCCTCAGAAGAATCTGATTTGTGGTGAGGGCAGAGAGATAAAAGCTCATTTATGAACGACATGAACATGCTGCGTAGGTAGCTGTTTATCAGTAAATATCTCCAGTGAGATTAAGAAAAGCAGTAGCTTAATAAATTAAGTACTTCCTGGTATGGTTACTGTACTGGTAACTCCAAAATGAATCTGTATTGTGGTGAGGGAACAGAGAAAAAGCTCATGTAGGACCTGCACATACGAAGGGTGTAGGCAGCTGTATATCAGGGAGTAAACCTTCTGAGAATAAAAACAGCTGGAGCTTGTTAAGGTAATTACACAGGGGAAAGGATAATGTACGGGGAACTCCTTAGAAGAATCTGATTTGTGGTGAGGGCAGAGAGATAAAAGCTCATTTAGGAACGACATGAACATGCTGCGTAGGTAGCTGTTTATCAGTAAATATCTCCATTGAGATTAAGAAAAGCAGTAGCTTAATAAATTAAGTACTTCCTGGTATGGTTACTGTACTGGTAACTCCCCAAAATAATCTGGATTGTGGTGAGGGAACAGAGAAAAAAGCTCATTTAGGACCTGCACTTACGAGGGGGTAGGCAGCTGTATATCACGGAGTAAACCTTCTGAGAATAAAAACAGCAGGAGCTTGTTAAGGTAATTACACAGGGGAAAGGATAATGTACTGGGAACCCGTCAGAAGAATCTTGTTTGTGGTGAGGGCAGAGAGATAAAAGCTCATTTAGGAACGACATGAACATGCTGCGTAGGTAGCTGTTTATCAGTAAATATCTCCACTGAGATTAAGAAAAGCAGTAGCTTAATAAATTAAGTACTTCCTGGTATGGTTACTGTACTGGTAACACCCCAAAAGAATCTGGAATGTGGGGAGGGAAAAGAGAAAAAAGCTCATTTAGGACCTGCACTTACGAAGGGGGTAGGCAGCTGTATATCAGGGAGTAAACCTTCTGAGAATAAAAACAGCTGGAGCTTGTTAAGGTAATTATACAGGGGAAAGGATAATGTACTGGGAACTCCTCAGAAGAATCTGATTTGTGGTGAGGGCAGAGAGATGAAAGCTCATTTAGGAACGACATGAACATGCTGCGTAGGTAGCTGTTTATCATTAAATATCTCCACTGAGATTAAGAAAAGCAGTAGCTTAATAAATTAAGTACTTCCTGGTATGGTTACTGTACTGGTAACTCCCCAAAAGAATCTGGATTGTGGTGAGGGAACAGAGAAAAAAGCTCATTTAGGACCTGCACTTCCGAAGGGGGTAGGCAGCTGTATATCAGGGAGTAAACCTTCTGAGAATAAAAACAGCGGTAGCTTGTTAAGGTAATTACACAGGGGAAAGTATAATGCACTGGGAACTCCTCAGAAGAATCTGATTTGTGGTGAGGGCATAGAGATAAAAGCTCATTTAGGAACGACATGAACATGCTGCGTAGGTAGCTGTTTATCAGTAAATATCTCCACTGAGATTAAGAAAAGCAGTAGCTTAATAAAGTAAGTACTTCCTGGTATGGTTACTGTACTGGTAACTCCCCAAAAGAATCTGGATTGTGGTGAGGGAACAGAGAAAAAAGCTCATTTAGGACCTGCACTTACGAAGGGGGTAGGCAGCTGTATATCAGGGAGTAAACCTTCTGAGAATAAAAACAGCTGGAGCTTGTTAAGGTAATTACACAGGGGAAAGGATAATGTACTGGAACTCCTCAGAAGAATATTGTTTGTGGTGAGGGCAGAGAGATAAAAGCTCATTTAGGAACGACATGAACATGTTGCGTAAGTAGCTGTTTATCAGTAAAGATCTCCACTGAGATTAAGAAAAGCAGTAGCTTAATAAATTAAGTACTTCCTGGTATGGTTACTGTAATGGTAACTCCCCAAAAGAATCTGGATTGTGGTGAGGGAACAGAGAATAAAGCTCATTTAGGACCTGCACTTACGAAGGGGGTAGGCAGCTGTATATCAGGGAGTAAACCTTCTGAGAATAAAAACAGCTGGAGCTTGTTAAGGTAATTACACAGGGGAAAGGATAATGTACTGGGAACTCCTCAGAAGAATCTGATTTGTGGTGAGGGGAGAGAGATAAAAGCTCATTTAGGAACGACATGCACATGCTGCGTAGGTAGCTGTTTATCAGTAAATATCTCCACTGAGATTAAGAAAAGCAGTAGCTTAATAAATTAAGTACTTCCTGGTATGGTTTACTGTACTGGTAACTCCCGAAAAGAATCTGGATTGTGGTGAGAGAACAGAGAAAAAAGCTCATTTAGGACCTGCACTTACGAAGGGGGTAGGCAGGTGTATATCAGGGAGTAAACCTTCTGAGAATAAAAACAGCAGGAGCTTGTTAAGGTAATTACACAGGGGAAAGGATATTGTACTGGGAACTCCTCAGAAGAATCTTGTTTGTGGTGAGGGCAGAGAGATAAAAGCTCATTTAGGAACGACATGAACATGCTGCGTAGGTAGCTGTTTATCAGTAAATATCTCCACTGAGATTAAGAAAAGCAGTAGCTTAATAAATTAAGTACTTCCTGATATGGTTACTGTACTGGTAACTCCCCAAAAGAATCTGGATTGTTGTGAGGGAACAGAGAAAAAACCTCATTTAGGACCTGCACTTAGGAAGGGGGTAGGCAGCTGTATATCAGGGAGTAAACCTTCTGAGAATAAAAACAGCTGGAGCTTGTTAAGGTAATTACACAGGGGAAAGGATATGTACTGGGAACTCCTCAGAAGAATCTGATTTGTGGTGAGGGCAGAGAGATAAAAGCTCATTTAGGAACGACATGAACATGCTGCATAGGTAGCTGTTTATCAGTAAATATTTCCACTGAGATTAAGAAAAGCAGTAGCTTAATAAATTAAGTACTTCCTAGTATGGTTACTGTACTGGTAACTCCCCAAAAGAATCTGGATTGTGGTGAGGGAACAGAGAAAAAAGCTCATTTATGACCTGCACTTACGAAGGGGGTAGGCAGCTGTATATCAGGGAGTAAACCTTCTGAGAATAAAAACAGCTGGAGCTTGTTAAGGTAATTACACAGGGGAAAAGGATAATGTACTGGGAACTCCTCAGAAGAATCTGACTTGTGGTGAGGGCAGAGAGATAAAAGCTCATTTAGGAACGACATGAACATGCTGCGTAGGTAGCTGTTTATCAGTAAATATCTCCACTGAGATTAAGAAAAGCAGTAGCTTAATAAATTAATTACTTCCTGGTATTGTTACTGTACTGGTAACTCCCCACAAGAATCTGGATTGTGGTGAGGGAACAGAGAAAAAAGCTCATTTAGGACCTGCACTTACGAAGGGGGTAGGCAGCTGTTTATCAGGGAGTAAAACTTCTGAGAATAAAAACAGCTGGAGCTTGTTAAGGTAATTACACAGGGGAAAGGATAATGTACTGGGAACTCCTCAGAAGAATCTGACTTGTGGTGAGGGCAGAGAGATAAAAGCTCATTAGGAATGACATGAACATGCTGCGTAGGTAGCTGTTTATCAGTAAATATCTCCACTGAGATTAAGAAAAGCAGTAGCTTAATAAATTAAGTACTTCCTGGTATGGTTACTGTACTGGTAACTCCCGAAAAGAATCTGGATTGTGGTGAGAGAACAGAGAAAAAAGCTCATTTAGGACCTGCACTTACGAAGGGGGTAGGCAGGTGTATATCAGGGAGTAAACCTTCTGAGAATAAAAACAGCAGGAGCTTGTTAAGGTAATTACACAGGGGAAAGGATATTGTACTGGGAACTCCTCAGAAGAATCTTGTTTGTGGTGAGGGCAGAGAGATAAAAGCTCATTTAGGAACGACATGAACATGCTGCGTAGGTAGCTGTTTATCAGTAAATATCTCCACTGAGATTAAGAAAAGCAGTAGCTTAATAAATGAAGTACTTCCTGATATGGTTACTGTACTGGTAACTCCCCAAAAGAATCTGGATTGTTGTGAGGGAACAGAGAAAAAACCTCATTTAGGACCTGCACTTAGGAAGGGGGGTAGGCAGCTGTATATCAGGGAGTAAACCTTCTGAGAATAAAAACAGCTGGAGCTTGTTAAGGTAATTACACAGGGGAAAGGATAATGTACTGGGAACTCCTCAGAAGAATCTGATTTGTGGTGAGGGCAGAGAGATAAAAGCTCATTTCGGAAGGACATGAACATGCTGCGTAGGTAGCTGTTTATCAGTAAATATTTCCACTGAGATTAAGAAAAGCAGTAGCTTAATAAATTAAGTACTTCCTGGTATGGTTACTGTACTGGTAACTCCCCAAAAGAATCTGGATTGTGGTGAGGGAACAGAGAAAAAAGCTCATTTAGGACCTGCACTTCCGAAGGGGGTAGGCAGCTGTATATCAGGGAGTAAACCTTCTGAGAATAAAAACAGCGGTAGCTTGTTAAGGTAATTACACAGGGGAAAGTATAATGCACTGGGAACTCCTCAGAAGAATCTGATTTGTGGTGAGGGCATAGAGATAAAAGCTCATTTAGGAACGACATGAACATGCTGCGTAGGTAGCTGTTTATCAGTAAATATCTCCACTGAGATTAAGAAAAGCAGTAGCTTAATAAAGTAAGTACTTCCTGGTATGGTTACTGTACTGGTAACTCCCCAAAAGAATCTGGATTGTGGTGAGGGAACAGAGAAAAAAGCTCATTTAGGACCTGCACTTACGAAGGGGGTAGGCAGCTGTATATCAGGGAGTAAACCTTCTGAGAATAAAAACAGCTGGAGCTTGTTAAGGTAATTACACAGGGGAAAGGATAATGTACTGGGAACTCCTCAGAAGAATATTGTTTGTGGTGAGGGCAGAGAGATAAAAGCTCATTTAGGAACGACATGAACATGTTGCGTAAGTAGCTGTTTATCAGTAAAGATCTCCACTGAGATTAAGAAAAGCAGTAGCTTAATAAATTAAGTACTTCCTGGTATGGTTACTGTAATGGTAACTCCCCAAAAGAATCTGGATTGTGGTGAGGGAACAGAGAAAAAAGCTCATTTAGGACCTGCACTTACGAAGGGGGTAGGCAGCTGTATATCAGGGAGTAAACCTTCTGAGAATAAAAACAGCTGGAGCTTGTTAAGGTAATTACACAGGGGAAAGGATAATGTACTGGAACTCCTCAGAAGAATCTGATTTGTGGTGAGGGCAGAGAGATAAAAGCTCATTTAGGAACGACATGAACATGCTGCGTAGGTAGCTGTTTATCAGTAAATATCTCCACTGAGATTAAGAAAAGCAGTAGCTTAATAAATTAATTACTTCCTGGTATTGTTACTGTACTGGTAACTCCCCAAAAGAATCTGGATTGTGGTGAGGGAACAGAGAATAAAGCTCATTTAGGACCTGCACTTACGAAGGGGGTAGGCAGCTGTATATCAGGGAGTAAACCTTCTGAGAATAAAAACAGCTGGAGCTTGTTAAGGTAATTACACAGGGGAAAGGATAATGTACTGGAACTCCTCAGAAGAATCTGATTTGTGGTGAGGGGAGAGAGATAAAAGCTCATTTAGGAACGACATGAACATGCTGCGTAGGTAGCTGTTTATCAGTAAATATCTCCACTGAGATTAAGAAAAGCAATAGCTTAATAAATTAAGTACTTCCTTTTATGGTTACTGTACTGGTAACTCCCCAAAAGAATCTGGATTGTGGTGAGGGAACAGAGAAAAAAGCTCATTTAGGACCAGTACTTACGAAGGGGGTAGGCAGCTGTATATCAGGGAGTAAACCTTCTGAGAATAAAAACAGCTGGAGCTTGTTAGGTAATTACACAGGGGAAAGGATAATGTACTGGGAACTCCTCAGAAGAATCTTGTTTGTGGTGAGGGCAGAGAGATAAAAGCTCATTAAGGAACGACATGAACATGCTGCGAAGGTAGCTGTTTATCAGTAAATATCTCCACTGAGATTAAGAAAAGCAGTAGCTTAATAAATTAAGTACTTCCTTGTATGGTTACTGTACTGGTAACTCCCCACAAGAATCTGGATTGTGGTGAGGGAACAGAGAAAAAAGCTCATTTAGGACCTGCACTTATGAAGGGGGTAGGCAGCTGTTTATCAGGGAGTAAACCTTCTGAGAATAAAAACAGCTGGAGCTTGTTAAGGTAATTACACAGGGGAAAGGATAATGTACTGGAACTCCTCAGAAGAATCTGACTTGTGGTGAGGGCAGAGAGATAAAAGCTCATTTAGGAACAACATGAACATGCTGCGTAGGTAGCTGTTTATCAGTAAATATCTCCACTGAGATTAAGAAAAGCAGTAGCTTAATAAATTAAGTACTTCTGGTATGGTTACTGTACTGGTAACTCCCGAAAAGAATCTGGATTGTGGTGAGAGAACAGAGAAAAAAGCTCATTTAGGACCTGCACTTACGAAGGGGGTAGGCAGGTGTATATCAGGGAGTAAACCTTCTGAGAATAAAAACAGCAGGAGCTTGTTAAGGTAATTACACAGGGGAAAGGATATTGTACTGGGAACTCCTCAGAAGAATCTTGTTTGTGGTGAGGGAAGAGAGATAAAAGCTCATATAGGAACGACATGAACATGCTGCGTAGGTAGCTGTTTATCAGTAAATATCTCCACTGAGATTAAGAAAAGCAGTAGCTTAATAAATTAAGTACTTCCTGATATGGTTACTGTACTGGTAACTCCCCAAAAGAATCTGGATTGTTGTGAGGGAACAGAGAAAAAAACCTCATTTAGGACCTGCACTTAGGAAGGGGGTAGGCAGCTGTATATCAGGGAGTAAACCTTCTGAGAATAAAAACAGCTGGAGCTTGTTAAGGTAATTACACAGGGGAAAGGATAATGTACTGGGAACTCCTCAGAAGAATCTGATTTGTGGTGAGGGCAGAGAGATAAAAGCTCATTTAGGAACGACATGAACATGCTGCATAGGTAGCTGTTTATCAGTAAATATTTCCACTGAGATTAAGAAAAGCAGTAGCTTAATAAATTAAGTAATTCCTGGTATGGTTACTGTACTGGTAACTCCCCAAAAAGAATCTGGATTGTGGTGAGGGAACAGAGAAAAAAGCTCATTTAGGACCTGCACTTACGAAGGGGGTAGGCAGCTGTATATCAGGGAGTAAACCTTCTGAGAATAAAAACAGCTGGAGCTTGTTAAGGTAATTACACAGGGGAAAGGATAATGTACTGGGAACTCCTCAGAAGAATCTGATTTGTGGTGAGGGCAGAGAGATAAAAGCTCATTTAGGAACGACATGAACATGCTGCGTAGGTAGCTGTTTATCAGTAAATATCTCCACTGAGATTAAGAAAAGCAGTAGCTTAATAAATTAATTACTTCCTGGTATTGTTACTGTACTGGTAACTCCCCACAAGAATCTGGATTGTGGTGAGGGAACAGAGAAAAAAGCTCATTTAGGACCTGCACTTACGAAGGGGGTAGGCAGCTGTTTATCAGGGAGTAAACCTTCTGAGAATAAAAACAGCTGGAGCTTGTTAAGGTAATTACACAGGGGAAAGGATAATGTACTGGGAACTCCTCAGAAGAATCTGACTTGTGGTGAGGGCAGAGAGATAAAAGCTCATTTAGGAACGACATGAACATGCTGCGTAGGTAGCTGTTTATCAGTAAATATCTCCACTGAGATTAAGAAAAGCAGTAGCTTAATAAATTAAGTACTTCCTGGTATGGTTACTGTACTGGTAACTCCCGAAAAGAATCTGGATTGTGGTGAGAGAACAGAGAAAAAAGCTCATTTAGGACCTGCACTTACGAAGGGGGTAGGCAGGTGTATATCAGGGAGTAAACCTTCTGAGAATAAAAACAGCAGGAGCTTGTTAAGGTAATTACACAGGGGAAAGGATATTGTACTGGGAACTCCTCAGAAGAATCTTGTTTGTGGTGAGGGCAGAGAGATAAAAGCTCATTTAGGAACGACATGAACATGCTGCGTAGGTAGCTGTTTATCAGTAAATATCTCCACTGAGATTAAGAAAAGCAGTAGCTTAATAAATTAAGTACTTCCTGATATGGTTACTGTACTGGTAACTCCCCAAAAGAATCTGGATTGTTGTGAGGGAACAGAGAAAAAACCTCATTTAGGACCTGCACTTAGGAAGGGGGTAGGCAGCTGTATATCAGGGAGTAAACCTTCTGAGAATAAAAACAGCTGGAGCTTGTTAAGGTAATTACACAGGGGAAAGGATAATGTACTGGGAACTCCTCAGAAGAATCTGATTTGTGGTGAGGGCAGAGAGATAAAAGCTCATTTCGGAAGGACATGAACATGCTGCGTAGGTAGCTGTTTATCAGTAAATATTTCCACTGAGATTAAGAAAAGCAGTAGCTTAATAAATTAAGTACTTCCTGGTATGGTTACTGTACTGGTAACACCCCAAAAGAATCTGGAATGTGGGGAGGGAACAGAGAAAAAAGCTCATTTAGGACCTGCACTTACGAAGGGGGTAGGCAGCTGTATATCAGCGAGTAAACCTTCTGAGAATAAAAACAGCTGGAGCTTGTTAAGGTAATTACACAGGGGAAAGGATAATGTACTGGGAACTCCTCAGAAGAATCTGATTTGTGGTGAGGGCAGAGAGATGAAAGCTCATTTAAGAACGACATGAACATGCTGCGTAGGTAGCTGTTTATCATTAAATATCTCCACTGAGATTAAGAAAAGCAGTAGCTTAATAAATTAAGTACTTCCGGGTATGGTTACTGTACTGGTAACTCCCCAAAAGAATCTGGATTTTGGTGAGGGAACAGAGAAAAAAGCTCATTTAGGACCTGCACTTACGAAGGGGGTAGGCAGCTGTATATCAGGGAGTAAACCTTCTGAGAATAAAAACAGCTGGAGCTTGTTAAGGTAATTACACAGGGGAAAGGATAATGTACTGGGAACTCCTCAGAAGAATCTGATTTGTGGTGAGGGCAGAGAGATAAAAGCTCATTTAGGAACGACATGAACATGCTGCGTAGGTAGCTGTTTATCAGTAAATATCTCCACTGAGATTAAGAAAAGCAGTAGGTTAATAAATTAAGTACTTCCTGGTATGGTTACTGTACTGGTAACTCCCCAAAAGAATCTGGATTGTGTTGAGGGAATAGAGAAAAAAGCTCATTTAGGACCTGCACTTACGAAGGGGGTAGGCAGCTGTATATCAGGGAGTAAACATTCTGAGAATAAAAACAGCTGGAGCTTGTTAAGGTAATTACACAGGGGAAAGGATAATGTACTGGAACTCCTCAGAAGAATCTGATTTGTGGTGAGGGCAGAGAGATAAAAGCTCATTTAGGAACGACATGAACATGCTGCGTAGGTAGCTGTTTATCAGTAAATATCTCCACTGAGATTAAGAAAAGCAGTAGCTTAATAAATTAAGTACTTCCTGGTATGGTTACTGTACTGGTAACTCCCCAAAATAATCTGGATTTTGGTGAGGGAACAGAGAAAATATCTCATTTAGGACCTGCACTTACGAAGGGGGTAGGCAGCAGTATATCAGGAGTAAACCTTCTGAGAATAAAAACAGCTGGAGCTTGTTAAGGTAATTACACAGGGGAAAGGATAATGTACTGGGAACTCCTCAGAAGAATCTGATTTGTGGTGAGGGCAGAGAGATAAAAGCTCATTTAGGAAAGACATGAACATGCTCCGTAGGTAGCTGTTTATCAGTAAATATCTCCACTGAGATTAAGAAAAGCAGTAGCTTAATAAATTAAGTACTTCCTGGTATGGTTACTGTACTGGTAACTCCCCAAAACAATCTGGATTGTGGTGAGGGAACAGAGAAAAAAGCTCATTTAGGACCTGCACTTCCGAAGGGGGTAGGCAGCTGTATATCAGTTAGTAAACCTTCTGAGAATAAAAACAGCTGGAGCTTGTTAAGGTAATTACACAGGGGAAAGGATAATGTACTGGGAACTCCTCAGAATAATCTGATTTGTGGTGAGGGCAGAGAGATAAAAGCTCATTTAGGAACGACATGAAAATGCTGCGTAGGTAGCTGTTTATCAGTAAATATCTCTACTGAGATTCAGAAAAGCAGTAGCTTAATAAATTAAGTACTTCCTGGTATGGTTACTGTACTGGTATCTCCCCAAAACAATCTGGATTGTGGTGAGGGAACAGAGAAAAAAGCTCATTTAGGACCTGCACTTACGAAGGGGGTAGGCAGCTGTATATCAGGGAGTAAACCTTCTGAGAATAAAAACAGCTGGAGCTTGTTAAGGTAATTACACAGGGGAAAGGATAATGTACTGGGAACTCCTCAGAAGAATCTGATTTGTGGTGAGGGCAGAGAGATAAAAGCTCATTTAGGAACGACATGAACATGCTGCGTAGGTAGCTGTTTATCAGTAAATATCTCCACTGAGATTAAGAAAAGCAGTAGCTTAATAAATTAAGTACTTCCTGGTATGGTTACTGTACTGGTAACTCCCCAAAAGAATCTGGATTGTGTTGAGGGAATAGAGAAAAAAGCTCATTAGGACCTGCACTTACGAAGGGGGTAGGCAGCTGTATATCAGGGAGTAAACCTTCTGAGAATAAAAACTGCTGGAGCTTGTTAAGGTAATTACACAGGGGAAAGGATAATGTACTGGGAACTCCTCAGAAGAATCTGATTTGTGGTGAGGGCAGAGAGATAAAAGCTCATTTAGGAACGACATGAACATGCTGCGTAGGTAGCTGTTTATCAGTAAATATCTCCACTGAGATTAAGAAAAGCAGTAGCTTAATAAATTAAGTACTTCCTGGTATGGTTACTGTACTGGTAACTCCCCAAAAGAATCTGGATTGTGGTGAGGGAACAGAGAAAAAAGCTCATTTAGGACCTGCACTTACGAAGGGGGTAGGCAGCTGTATATCAGGAAGTAAACCTTCTGAGAACAAAAACAGCTGGAGCTTGTTAAGGTAATTACACAGGGGAAAGGATAATGTACTGGGAACTCCTCAGAAGAATCTGATTTGTGGTGAGGGCAGAGAGATAAAAGCTCATTTAGGAACGACATGAACATGCTGCGTAGGTAGCTGTTTATCAGTAAATATCTCCACTGAGATTAAGAAAAGCAGTAGCTTAATAAATTAAGTACTTCCTGGTATGGTTACTATACTGGTAACTCCCCAAAAGAATCTGGATTGTGGTGAGGGAACAGAGAAAAAAGCTCATTTAGGACCTGCACTTACGAAGGGGGTAGGCAGCTGTATATCAGGGATTAAACCTTCTGAGAATAAAAACAGCTGAAGATTGTTAAGGTAATTACACAGGGGAAAGGATAATGTACTGGGAACTCCTCAGAAGAATCTGATTTGTGGTGAGGGCAGAGAGATAAAAGCTCATATTAGGAACACCATGAACATGCTGCGTAGGTAGCTGTTTATCAGTAAATATCTCCACTGAGATTAAGAAAAGCAGTAGCTTAATAAATTAAGTACTTCCTGGTATGGTTACTGTACTGGTAACTCCCCAAAATAATCTGGATTTTGGTGAGGGAACAGAGAAAATAGCTCATTTAGGACCTGCACTTACGAAGGGGGTAGGCAGCTGTATATCAGGGAGTAAACCTTCTGAGAATAAAAACAGCTGGAGCTTGTTAAGGTAATTACACAGGGGAAAGGATAATGTACTGGGAACTCCTCAGAAGAATCTGATTTGTGGTGAGGGCAGAGAGATAAAAGCTCATTTAGGAAAGACATGAACATGCTCCGTAGGTAGCTGTTTATCAGTAAATATCTCCACTGAGATTAAGAAAAGCAGTAGCTTAATAAATTAAGTACTTACTGGTATGGTTACTGTACTGGTAACTCCCCAAAAGAATCTGGATTGTGGTGAGGGAACAGAGGAAAAAAGCTCATTTAGGACCTGCACTTACGAAGGGGGTAGGCAGCTGTATATCAGGGAGTAAACCTTCTGAGAATAAAAACAGCTGGAGCTTGTTAAGGTAATTACACAGGGGAAAGGATAATGTACTGGGAACTCCTCAGAAGAATCTGATTTGTGGTGAGGGCAGAGAGATAAAAGCTCATTTAGGAAAGACATGAACATGCTCCGTAGGTAGCTGTTTATCAGTAAATATCTCCACTGAGATTAAGAAAAGCAGTAGCTTAATAAATTAAGTACTTCCTGGTATGGTTACTGTACTGGTAACTCCCCAAAAGAATCTGGATTGTGGTGAGGGAACAGAGAAAAAAGCTCATTTAGGACCTGCACTTACGAAGGGGGTAGGAAGCTGTATATCAGGGAGTAAACATTCTGAGAATAAAAACAGCTGGAGCTTGTTAAGGTAATTACACAGGGGAAAGGATAATGTACTGGGAACTCCTCAGAAGAATCTGATTTGTGCTGAGGACAGAGAGATAAAAGCTCATTTAGGAACGACATGAACATGCTGCGTAGGTAGCTGTTTATCAGTAAATATCTCCACTGAGATTCAGAAAAGCAGTAGCTTAATAAATTAAGTACTTCCTGGTATGGTTACTGTACTGGTAACTCCCCAAAACAATCTGGATTGTGGTGAGGGAACAGAGAAAAAAGCTCATTTAGGACCTGCACTTACGAAGGGGGTAGGCAGCTGTATATCAGGGAGTAAACCTTCTGAGAATAAAAACAGCTGGAGCTTGTTAAGGTAATTACACAGGGGAAAGGATAATGTACTCGGAACTCCTCAGAAGAATCTGATTTGTGGTGAGGGCAGAGAGATAAAAGCTCATTTAGGAACGACATGAACATGCTGCGTAGGTAGCTGTTTATCAGTAAATATCTCCACTGAGATTAAGAAAAGCAGTAGCTTAATAAATTAAGTACTTCCTGGTATGGTTAATGTACTGGTAACTCCCCAAAAGAATCTGGATTGTGGTGAGGGAACAGAGAAAAAAGCTCATTTAGGACCTGCACTTACGAAGGGGGTAGGCAGCTGTATATCAGGGAGTAAACCTTCTGAGAATAAAAACAGCTGGAGCTTGTTAAGGTAATTACACAGGGGAAAGGATAATGTACTGGGAACTCCTCAGAAGAATCTGATTTGTGGTGAGGGCAGAGAGATAAAAGCTCATTTAGGAACGACATGAACATGCTGCGTAGGTAGCTGTTTATCAGTAAATATCTCCACTGAGATTTAGAAAAGCAGTAGCTTAATAAATTAAGTACTTCCTGGTATGGTTACTGTACTGGTAACTCCCCAAAAGAATCTGGATTGTGGTGAGAGAACAGAGAAAAAAGCTCATTTAGGACCTGCACTTACGAAGGGGGTAGGAAGCTGTATATCAGGGAGTAAACATTCTGAGAATAAAAACAGCTGGAGCTTGTTATGGTAATTACACAGGGGAAAGGATAATGTACTGGGAACTCCTCAGGAGAATCTGATTTGTGGTGACGGCAGAGAGATAAAAGCTCATTTAGGAACGACATGAACATGCTGCGTAGGTAGCTGTTTATCAGTAAATATCTCCACTGAGATTAAGAAAAGCAGTAGATTAATAAATTAAGTACTTCCTGGTATGGTTACTGTACTGGTAACTCCCCAAAAGAATCTGGATTGTGGTGAGGGAACAGAGAAAAAAGCTCATTTAGGACCTGCACTTACGAAGGGGGTAGGCAGCTGTATATCAGGGAGTAAACCTTCTGAGAACAAAAACAGCTGGAGCTTGTTAAGGTAATTACACAGGGGAAAGGATAATGTACTGGGAACTCCTCAGAAGAATCTGATTTGTGGTGAGGGCAGAGAGATAAAAGCTCATATAGGAACACCATGAACATGCTGCGTAGGTAGCTGTTTATCAGTAAATATCTCCACTGAGATTAAGAAAAGCAGTAGCTTAATAAATTAAGTACTTCCTGGTATGGTTACTGTACTGGTAACTCCCCAAAATAATCTGGATTTTGGTGAGGGAACAGAGAAAATAGCTCATTTAGGACCTGCACTTACGAAGGGGGTAGGCAGCTGTATATCAGGGAGTAAACCTTCTGAGAATAAAAACAGCTGGAGCTTGTTAAGGTAATTACACAGTTAAAGGATAATGTACTGGAACTCCTCAGAAGAATCTGATTTGTGGTGAGGGCAGAGAGATAAAAGCTCATTTAGGAAAGACATGAACATGCTCCGTAGGTAGCTGTTTATCAGTAAATATCTCCACTGAGATTAAGAAAAGCAGTAGCTTAATAAATTAAGTACTTCTGGTATGGTTACTGTACTGGTAACTCCCCAAAAGAATCTGGATTGTGGTGAGGGAACAGAGAAAAAAGCTCATTTAGGACCTGCACTTACGAAGGGGGTAGGCAGCTGTATATCAGGGAGTAAACCTTCTGAGAATAAAAACAGCTGGAGCTTGTTAAGGTAATTACACAGGCGAAAGGATAATGTACTGGGAACTCCTCAGAAGAATCTGATTTGTGGTGAGGGCAGAGAGATAAAAGCTCATTTAGGAAAGACATGAACATGCTCCGTAGGTAGCTGTTTATCAGTAAATATCTCCACTGAGATTAAGAAAAGCAGTAGCTTAATAAATTAAGTACTTCCTGGTATGGTTACTGTACTGGTAACTCCCAAAAGAATCTGGATTGTGGTGAGGGAACAGAGAAAAAAGCTCATTTAGGACCTGCACTTACGAAGGGGGTAGGCAGCTGTATATCAGGGAGTAAACCTTCTGAGAATAAAAACAGCTGGAGCTTGTTAAGGTAATTACACAGGGGAAAGGATAATGTACTGGGAACTCCTCAGAAGAATCTGATTTGTGGTGAGGGCAGAGAGATAAAAGCTCATTTAGGAACGACATGAACATGCTGCGTAGGTAGCTGTTTATCAGTAAATATCTCCACTGAGATTCAGAAAAGCAGTAGCTTAATAAATTAAGTACTTCCTGGTATGGTTACTGTACTGGTAACTCCCCAAAACAATCTGGATTGTGGTGAGGGAACAGAGAAAAAAAGCTCATTTAGGACCTGCACTTACGAAGGGGGTAGGCAGCTGTATATCAGGGAGTAAACCTTCTGAGAATAAAAACAGCTGGAGCTTGTTAAGGTAATTACACAGGGGAAAGGATAATGTACTGGGAACTCCTCAGAAGAATCTGATTTGTGGTGAGGGCAGAGAGATAAAAGCTCATTTAGGAACGACATGAACATGCTGCGTAGGTAGCTGTTTATCAGTAAATATCTCCACTGAGATTTAGAAAAGCAGTAGCTTAATAAATTAAGTACTTCCTGGTATGGTTACTGTACTGGTAACTCCCCAAAAGAATCTGGATTGTGGTGAGAGAACAGAGAAAAAAGCTCATTTAGGACCTGCACTTACGAAGGGGGTAGGAAGCTGTATATCAGGGAGTAAACATTCTGAGAATAAAAACAGCTGGAGCTTGTTAAGGTAATTACACAGGGGAAAGGATAATGTACTGGGAACTCCTCAGAAGAATCTGATTTGTGCTGAGGGCAGAGAGATAAAAGCTCATTTAGGAACGACATGAACATGCTGCGTAGGTAGCTGTTTATCAGTAAATATCTCCACTGAGATTAAGAAAAGCAGTAGCTTAATAAATTAAGTACTTCCTGGTATGGTTACTGTACTGGTAACTCCCCAAAAGAATCTGGATTGTGGTGAGGGAACAGAGAAAAAAGCTCATTTAGGACCTGCACTTACGAAGGGAGTAGGCAACTGTATATCAGGGAGTAAACCTTCTGAGAATAAAAACAGCTGGAGCTTGTTAAGGTAATTACACAGGTTAAAGGATAATGTACTGGAACTCCTCAGAAGAATCTTATTTGTGGCGAGGGCAGAGAGATAAAAGCTCATTTAGGAAAGACATGAACATGCTCCGTAGGTAGCTGTTTATCAGTAAATATCTCCACTGAGATTAAGAAAAGCAGTAGCTTAATAAATTAAGTACTTCCTGGTATGGTTACTGTACTGGTAACTCCCCAAAAGAATCTGGATTGTGGTGAGGGAACAGAGAAAAAAGCTCATTTAGGACCTGCACTTACGAAGGGGGTAGGCAGCTGTATATCAGGGAGTAAACCTTCTGAGAATAAAAACAGCTGGAGCTTGTTAAGGTAATTACACAGGCGAAAGGATAATGTACTGGGAACTCCTCAGAAGAATCTGATTTGTGGTGAGGGCAGAGAGATAAAAGCTCATTTAGGAAAGACATGAACATGCTCCGTAGGTAGCTGTTTATCAGTAAATATCTCCACTGAGATTAAGAAAGCAGTAGCTTAATAAATTAAGTACTTCCTGGTATGGTTACTGTACTGGTAACTCCCCAAAAGAATCTGGATTGTGGTGAGGGAACAGAGAAAAAAAGCTCATTTAGGACCTGCACTTACGAAGGGGGTAGGCAGCTGTATATCAGGGAGTAAACCTTCTGAGAATAAAAACAGCTGGAGCTTGTTAAGGTAATTACACAGGGGAAAGGATAATGTACTGGGAACTCCTCAGAAGAATCTGATTTGTGGTGAGGGCAGAGAGATAAAAGCTCATTTAGGAACGACATGAACATGCTGCGTAGGTAGCTGTTTATCAGTAAATATCTCCACTGAGATTCAGAAAAGCAGTAGCTTAATAAATTAAGTACTTCCTGGTATGGTTACTGTACTGGTAACTCCCCAAAACAATCTGGATTGTGGTGAGGGAACAGAGAAAAAAGCTCATTTAGGACCTGCACTTACGAAGGGGGTAGGCAGCTGTATATCAGGGAGTAAACCTTCTGAGAATAAAAACAGCTGGAGCTTGTTAAGGTAATTACACAGGGGAAAGGATAATGTACTGGGAACTCCTCAGAAGAATCTGATTTGTGGTGAGGGCAGAGAGATAAAAGCTCATTTAGGAACGACATGAACATGCTGCGTAGGTAGCTGTTTATCAGTAAATATCTCCACTGAGATTTAGAAAAGCAGTAGCTTAATAAATTAAGTACTTCCTGGTATGGTTACTGTACTGGTAACTCCCCAAAAGAATCTGGATTGTGGTGAGAGAACAGAGAAAAAAGCTCATTTAGGACCTGCACTTACGAAGGGGGTAGGAAGCTGTATATCAGGGAGTAAACATTCTGAGAATAAAAACAGCTGGAGCTTGTTAAGGTAATTACACAGGGGAAAGGATAATGTACTGGGAACTCCTCAGAAGAATCTGATTTGTGCTGAGGGCAGAGAGATAAAAGCTCATTTAGGAACGACATGAACATGCTGCGTAGGTAGCTGTTTATCAGTAAATATCTCCACTGAGATTAAGAAAAGCAGTAGCTTAATAAATTAAGTACTTCCTGGTATGGTTACTGTACTGGTAACTCCCCAAAAGAATCTGGATTGTGGTGAGGGAACAGAGAAAAAAGCTCATTTAGGACCTGCACTTACGAAGGGAGTAGGCAACTGTATATCAGGGAGTAAACCTTCTGAGAATAAAAACAGCTGGAGCTTGTTAAGGTAATTACACAGGGGAAAGGATAATGTACTGGGAACTCCTCAGAAGAATCTTATATGTGGCGAGGGCAGAGAGAGGAAAGCTCATTGAGGAACGACATGAACATACTGCGTAGGTAGCTGTTTATCAGTAAATATCTCCACTGAGATTAAGAAAAGCAGTAGCTTAATAAATTAAGTACTTCCTGGTATGGTTACTATACTGGTAACTCCCCAAAAGAATCTGGATTGTGGTGAGGGAACAGAGGAAAAAGCTCATTTAGGACCTGCACTTACGAAGGGGGTAGGCAGCTGTATATCAGGGATTAAACCTTCTGAGAATAAAAACAGCTGAAGATTGTTAAGGTAATTACACAGGGGAAAGGATAATGTACTGGGAACTCCTCAGAAGAATCTGATTTGTGGTGAGGGCAGAGAGATAAAAGCTCATATAGGAACACCATGAACATGCTGCGTAGGTAGCTGTTTATCAGTAAATATCTCCACTGAGATTAAGAAAAGCAGTAGCTTAATAAATTAAGTACTTCCTGGTATGGTTACTGTACTGGTAACTCCCCAAAATAATCTGGATTTTGGTGAGGGAACAGAGAAAATAGCTCATTTAGGACCTGCACTTACGAAGGGGGTAGGCAGCTGTATATCAGGGAGTAAACCTTCTGAGAATAAAAACAGCTGGAGCTTGTTAAGGTAATTACACAGGGGAAAGGATAATGTACTGGGAACTCCTCAGAAGAATCTGATTTGTGGTGAGGGCAGAGAGATAAAAGCTCCTTAGGAAAGACATGAACATGCTCCGTAGGTAGCTGTTTATCAGTAAATATCTCCACTGAGATAAGAAAAGCAGTAGCTTAATAAATTAAGTACTTCCTGGTATGGTTACTGTACTGGTAACTCCCCAAAAGAATCTGGATTGTGGTGAGGGAACAGAGAAAAAAGCTCATTTAGGACCTGCACTTACGAAGGGGGTAGGCAGCTGTATATCAGGGAGTAAACCTTCTGAGAATAAAAACAGCTGGAGCTTGTTAAGGTAATTACAAAGGGGAAAGGATAATGTACTGGGAACTCCTCAGAAGAATCTGATTTGTGGTGAGGGCAGAGAGATAAAAGCTCATTTAGGAACGACATGAACATGCTGCGTAGGTAGCTGTTTATCAGTAAATATCTCCACTGAGATTCAGAAAAGCAGTAGCTTAATAAATTAAGTACTTCCTGGTATGGTTACTGTACTGGTAACTCCCCAAAACAATCTGGATTGTGGTGAGGGAACAGAGAAAAAAGCTCATTTAGGACCTGCACTTACGAAGGGGGTAGGCAGCTGTATATCAGGGAGTAAACCTTCTGAGAATAAAAACAGCTGGAGCTTGTTAAGGTAATTACACAGGGGAAAGGATAATGTACTGGGAACTCCTCAGAAGAATCTGATTTGTGGTGAGGGCAGAGAGATAAAAGCTCATTTAGGAACGACATGAACATGCTGCGTAGGTAGCTGTTTATCAGTAAATATCTCCACTGAGATTAAGAAAAGCAGTAGCTTAATAAATTAAGTACTTCCTGGTATGGTTAATGTACTGGTAACTCCCCAAAAGAATCTGGATTGTGGTGAGGGAACAGAGAAAAAAGCTCATTTAGGACCTGCACTTACGAAGGGGGTAGGCAGCAGTATATCAGGGAGTAAACCTTCTGAGAATAAAAACAGCTGGAGCTTGTTAAGGTAATTACACAGGGGAAAGGATAATGTACTGGGAACTCCTCAGAAGAATCTGATTTGTGGTGAGGGCAGAGAGATAAAAGCTCTTTTAGGAACGACATGAACATGCTGCGTAGGTAGCTGTTTATCAGTAAATATCTCCACTGAGATTTAGAAAAGCAGTAGCTTAATAAATTAAGTACTTCCTGGTATGGTTACTGTACTGGTAACTCCCCAAAAGAATCTGGATTGTGGTGAGAGAACAGAGAAAAAAGCTCATTTAGGACCTGCACTTACGAAGGGGGTAGGAAGCTGTATATCAGGGAGTAAACATTCTGAGAATAAAAACAGCTGGAGCTTGTTAAGGTAATTACACAGGGGAAAGGATAATGTACTGGGAACTCCTCAGAAGAATCTGATTTGTGCTGAGGGCAGAGAGATAAAAGCTCATTTAGGAACGACATGAACATGCTGCGTAGGTAGCTGTTTATCAGTAAATATCTCCACTGAGATTAAGAAAAGCAGTAGATTAATAAATTAAGTACTTCCTGGTATGGTTACTGTACTGGTAACTCCCCAAAAGTATCTGGATTGTGGTGAGGGAACAGAGAAAAAAGCTCATTTAGGACCTGCACTTACGAAGGGAGTAGGCAACTGTATATCAGGGAGTAAACCTTCTGAGAATAAAAACAGCTGGAG
>NW_025956446.1:0-32675 GCF_023159225.1 Perognathus longimembris pacificus
GGTAACTCCCCAAATGAATCTGGATTGGGGTGAGGGAACAGAGAAAAAAGCTCATTTAGGACCTGCAATTACGAAGGGGGTAGGCAGCTGTATATCAGGGAGAAAACCTTCTGAGAATAAAAACAGCTGGAGCTTGTTAAGGTAATTACACAAGGGAAAGGATAATGTACTGGGAACTCCTCCGAAGAATCTGATTCGTGGTGAGGGGAGAGAGATAAAACCTCATTTAGGAACGACATGAACATGCTGCGTAGGTAGCTGTTTATCAGTAAATATCTTCACTGAGATTAAGAAAAGCAGTAGCTTAATAAATTAAGTACTTCCTGGTATGGTTACTGTACTGGTAACTTCCCAAAAGAATCTGGATTGTGGTGAGGGAACAGAGAAAAAAGCTCATTTAGGACCTGCACTTACGAAGGGGGTAGGGCAGCTGTATATCAGGGAGTAAACCTTCTGAGAATAAAAACAGCTGGAGCTTGTTAGGTAACTACACAGGGGAAAGGATAATGTACTGGGAACTCGTCAGAAGAATCTGATTAGTGGTGAGGGGGAGAGAGATAAAAGCTCATTTATGAACGACATGCACATGCAGCATACATAGCTGTTTGTCAGTAAATATCTCCACTGAGATTAAGAAAAGCAGTAGCTTAATAAATTAAGTACTTCCAGCTATGGATACTGTTCTGGTAACTCCCCAAAAGAATCTGGATTGTGGTGAGGGAACAGAGAAAAAAGCTCATTTAGGACCTGCACTTACGAAGGGGGTAGGCAGCTGTATATCAGGGAGTAAACCTTCTGAGAATAAAAACAGCTGGAGCTTGTTAAGGTAATTACACAGGGGAAAGGATAATGTACTGGGAACTCCTCAGAAGAATCTGATTTGTGGTGAGGGGAGAGAGATAAAAGCTCATTTAGGAACGACATGAACATGCTGCGTAGTTAGCTGTTTATCAGTAAATATCTCCACTGAGATTAAGAAAAGCAGTAGCTTAATAAATTAAGTACTTCCTTGTATGGTTACTGTACTGGTAACTCCCCAAAAGAATCTGGACTGTGGTGAGGGAACAGAGACAAAAGCTCATTTAGGACCTGCACTTACGAAATGAGTAGGAGCTGTATATCAGGGAGTAAACCTACTAAGAATAAAAACAGCTGGAGCCTGTTAAGGTAATTACACAGGGGAAAGGATAATGTACTGGGAAATCCTCAAAAGAATTTGATTTGTGGTGAGGGGAGAGAGATAAAAGCTCATTTAGGAACGACATGAACATGCTGCGTAGGTAGGCTGTTTATCAGTAAATATCTCCACTGAGATTAAGAAAAGCAGTAGCTTAATAAAATAAGTACTTCCTAGTATGGTTACTGTACTGGTAACTCCCCAAAAGAATCTGGATTGTGTTGAGGGAACAGAGAAAAAAGCTCATTTAGGACCGGCACTTACGAAGGGGGTAGGCAGCTGTATATCAGGGAGTAAACCTTCTGAGAATAAAAACAGCTGGAGCTTGTTAAGGTAATTACACAGGGGAAAGGATAATGTACTGGGAACTCCTCAGAAGAATCTGATTTGTGGTGAGGGGAGAGAGATAAAAGCTCATTTAGGAACGACAAGAACATGCTGCGTAGGTAGCTGTTTATCAGTAAATATCTCCACTGAGATTAAGAAAAGCAGTAGCTTAATAAATTAAGTACTTCCTGGTATGGTTACTGTACTGGTAACTCCCCAAAAGAATCAGGATTGTGGTGAGGGCACAGAGAAAAAATCTCATTTAGGACCTGCACTTACGAAGGGGGTAGGCAGCTGTATATCAGGGAGTATACCTTCTGAGAATAAATACTGCTGCAGCTTGTTAAGTTAATTATACAGGGTTAAGGATAATGTACTGGGAACTCCTCAGAAGAATCTGATTTGTGGTGAGGGGAGAGAGATAAAAGCTCATTAAGGAACGACATGAACATGCTGCATATGTAGCTGTTTGTCAGTAAATATCTCCACTGAGATTATGAAAAGCAGTAGCTTAATAAATTAAGTACTTCCTTGTATGGTTACTGTACTGGTAACTCCCCAAAAGAATCTGGACTGTGGTGAGGGAACAGAGACAAAAGCTCATTTAGGACCTGCACTTACGAAATGAGTAGGCAGCTGTATATCAGGGAGTAAACCTACTAAGAATAAAAACAGCTGGAGCCTGTTAAGGTAATTACACAGGGGAAAGGATAATGTACTGGGAAATCCTCAAAAGAATTTGATTTGTGGTGAGGGGGAGAGAGATAAAAGCTCATTTAGGAACGACATGAACATGCTGCGTAGGTAGCTGTTTATCAGTAAATATCTCCACTGAGATTAAGAAAAGCAGTAGCTTAATAAAATAAGTACTTCCTAGTATGGTTACTGTACTGGTAACTCCCCAAAAGAATCTGGATTGTGTTGAGGGAACAGAGAAAAAAGCTCATTTAGGACCGGCACTTACGAAGGGGGTAGGCAGCTGTATATCAGGGAGTAAACCTTCTGAGAATAAAAACAGCTGGAGCTTGTTAAGGTAATTACACAGGGGAAAGGAAAATGTACTGGGAACTCCTCAGAAGAATCTGATTTGTGGTGAGGGGAGAGAGATAAAAGCTCATTTAGGAACGACAAGAACATGCTGCGTAGGTAGCTGTTTATCAGTAAATATCTCCACTGAGATTAAGAAAAGCAGTAGCTTAATAAATTAAGTACTTCCTGGTATGGTTACTGTACTGGTAACTCCCCAAAAGAATCAGGATTGTGGTGAGGGCACAGAGAAAAAATCTCATTTAGGACCTGCACTTACGAAGGGGTAGGCAGCTGTATATCAGGGGGTATACCTTCTGAGAATAAATACTGCTGCAGCTTGTTAAGTTAATTATACAGGGTTAAGGATAATGTACTGGGAACTCCTCAGAAGAATCTGATTTGTGGTGAGGGGAGAGAGATAAAAGCTCATTAAGGAACGACATGAACATGCTGCATATGTAGCTGTTTGTCAGTAAATATCTCCACTGAGATTATGAAAAGCAGTAGCTTAATAAATTAAGTACTTCCTGGTATGGTTACTGTACTGGTAACTCCCCAAAAGAATCTGGATTGTTTTAAGGAAGAGAGAAAAAAGCTCATTTAGGACCTGCACTTACGAAGGGGTTAGGCAGGTGTATATCAGGGAGTAAACCTTCTGAGAATAAAAACAGCTGGAGCTTGTTAAGGTAATTACACAGGGGAAAGGATAATGTACTGGGAACTCTTCTGAAGAATCTGATTTGTGGTGAGGGAGAGAGATAAAAGCTCATTTAGGAACGACAGGAACATGCTGCGTAGGTAGCTGTTTATCAGTAAATATCTCCACTGAGATTAAGAAAAGCAGTATCTTAATAAATTAAGTACTTCCGGTATGGTTACTGTATTGGTAACTCCCCTAAAGAATCTGGATTCTGTGAGGGAACAGAGAAAAAAGCTCATTTGGGACCTGAACTTACGAAGGGGGTAGGCAGCTGTTCATCAGGGAGTAAACCTTCTGAGAATAAAAACAGCTGGAGCTTGTTAAGGTAATTACACAGGGGAAAGGATAATGTACTGGGAACTCCTCAGAAGAATCTGATTTGTGGTGAGGGGAGAGAGATAAAAGCTCATTTAGGATCGACATGAACATGCTGCGTAGGTAGCTGTTTATCAGTAAATATCTCCACTGAGATTAAGAAAGCAGTAGCTTAATAAATTCAGTACTTCCTGGTATGGTTACTGTACTGGTAACTCCCCAAATGAATCTGGATTGGGGTGAGGGAACAGAGAAAAAAGCTCATTTAGGACCTGCAATTAGGAAGGGGGTAGGCAGCTGTATATCAGGGAGAAAACCTTCTGAGAATAAAAACAGCTGGAGCTTGTTAAGGTAATTACACAAGGGAAAGGATAATGTACTGGGAACTCCTCAGAAGAATCTGATTCGTGGTGAGG
Source organism: Perognathus longimembris pacificus (assembly GCF_023159225.1). Taxonomy (NCBI): domain Eukaryota; kingdom Metazoa; phylum Chordata; class Mammalia; order Rodentia; family Heteromyidae; genus Perognathus; species Perognathus longimembris. The sequence goes on from NW_025956446.1 coordinate 3,965, forward strand.
GGAGAGAGATAAAAGCTCATTTAGGAACGACATGAACATGCTGCGTAGGTAGCTGTTTATCAGTAAATATCTTCACTGAGATTAAGAAAAGCAGTAGCTTAATAAATTAAGTACTTCCTGGTATGGTTACTGTACTGGTAACTTCCCAAAAGAATCTGGATTGTGGTGAGGGAACAGAGAAAAAAGCTCATTTAGGACCTGCACTTACGAAGGGGGTAGGCAGCTGTATATCAGGGAGTAAACCTTCTGAGAATAAAAACAGCTGGAGCTTGTTAAGGTAACTACACAGGGGAAAGGATAATGTACTGGGAACTCGTCAGAAGAATCTGATTAGTGGTGAGGGGGAGAGAGATAAAAGCTCATTTAGGAACGACATGCACATGCAGCATACATAGCTGTTTGTCAGTAAATATCTCCACTGAGATTAAGAAAAGCAGTAGCTTAATAAATTAAGTACTTCCAGCTATGGATACTGTTCTGGTAACTCCCCAAAAGAATCTGGATTGTGGTGAGGGAACAGAGAAAAAAGCTCATTTAGGACCTGCACTTACGAAGGGGGTAGGCAGCTGTATATCAGGGAGTAAACCTTCTGAGAATAAAAACAGCTGGAGCTTGTTGAGGTAATTACACAGGGGAATGGATAATGTACTGGGAACTCCTCAGAAGAAACTGATTTGTAGTGAGGGGAGAGAGATAAAAGCTCATTTAGGAACGACATGAACATGCTGCGTAGGTAGCTGTTTATCAGTAAATATCTCCACTGAGATTAAGAAAAGCAATAGCTTAATAAATTAAGTATTTCCTGGTATGGTTACTGTACTGGTAACTCCCCAAAAGAATCTGGATTGTGGTGAGGGAACAGAGAAAAAAGCTCATTTAGGACCTGCACTTACGAAGGGGGTAGGCAGCTGTATATCAGGGAGTAAACCTTCTGAGATAAAAACAGCTGGAGCTTGTTAAGGTAATTACACAGGGGAAAGGTTAATGTACTGGAAACTCCTCAGAAGAATCTGATTTGTGGTGAGGGGAGAGACATAAAAGCTCATTTAGGAACGACATGAACATGCTGCGTAGGTAGCTGTTTATCAGTAAATATCTCTACTGAGATTAAGAAAAGCAGTAGCTTAATAAATTAAGTACTTCCTGGTATGGTTACTATACTGGTAACTCCCCAAAAGAATCTGGATGTGGTGAGGGAACAGAGAAAAAAACCTCATTTAGGACCTTCACTTACGAAGGGGGTAGGCAGCTGTATATCAGGGAGTAAACCTTCTGAGAATAAAAACAGCTGGAGCTTGTTAAGGTAATTACACAGGGGAAAGGATAATGTACTGGGAACTCCTCAGAAGAATCTGATTTGTGGTGAGAGGAGAGAAATAAAAGCTCATTATGACCTGCACTTACGAAGGGGGTAGGCAGCTGTTTATCAGGGAGTAAACCTTCTGAGGATAAAAACAGCTGGAGCTTGTTAAGGTATTTACACAGGGAAAGCATAATGTACTGGGAACTCCTCAGAAGAATCTGATTTGTGGTGAGAGGAGAGAAATAAAAGCTCATTATGACCTGCACTTTCGAAGGGGGTAGGCAGCTGTTTATCAGGGAGTAAACCTTCTGAGGATAAAAACAGCTGGAGCTTGTTAAGGTATTTACACAGGGGAAAGCATAATGTACTGGGAACTCCTCAGAAGAATCTGATTTGTGGTGAGGGGGAGAGAGATAAAAGCTCATTTAGGAACGACAGGAACATGCTGCGTAGGTAGCTGTTTATCAGTAAATATCTCCAAAGAGATTAAACAAAGCAGTAGGTTAATAAATTAAGTACTTCCTGGTATTGTTACTGTACTGGTAACTCCCCAAAAGAATCTGGATTGTGGTGAGGGAACAGAGATAAAAGCTCATTTAGGACCTGCACTTACGAAGGGGGTAGACAGCTGTATATCAGGGAGTAAACCTTCTGAGAATAAAAACAGCTGGTGCTTGTTAAGGTAATTACATCGGGGAAAGGATATATACTGGGAACTCCCCAAAAGAATCTGATTTGTGGTGAGGGAGAGAGATAAAAGCTCATTTAGGAACGACATGAACATGCTGCGTAGGTAGCTGTTTATCAGTAAATATCTCCACTGAGATTAAGAAAAGCAGTAGCTTAATAAATTAAGTACTTCCTGGTATGGTTACTGTACTGGTAACTGGCCAAAAGAATCTGGATTGTGGTGAGGGAACAGAGAAAAAAGCTCATTTAGGACCTGCACTTACGAAGGGGGTAGGCAGCTGTATATCAGGGAGTAAACCTTCTGAAAATAAAAACAGCTGGAGTTTGTAAAGGTAATTGCACAGGGGAAAGGATAATGTACTGGGAACTCCTCAGAAGAATCTGATTTGTGGTGAGGGGAGAGAGATAAAAGCTCATTTAGGAACGACATGAACATGCTGCGTAGGTAGCTGTTTGTCAGTAAATATCTCCACTGAGACTAAGAAAAGGAGTAGCTTAATAAATTAAGTACTTCCTGGTATGGTTACTGTACTGGTAACTCCCCAAAAGAATCTGGATTGTGGTGAGGGAACAGAGAAAAAAGCTCATTTAGGACCTGCACTTAGGAAGGGGGGTAGGCAGTTGTATATCAGGGAGTAAACCTTCTGAGAATAAAAACAGCTGGAGTTTGTTAAGGTAATTACACAGGGGAAAGGATAATGTACTGGGAACTCCTCAGAAGAATCTGATTTGTGGTGAGGGGAGAGAGATAGAAGCTCATTTAGGACGACATGAACATGCTGCGTAGGTAGCTGTTTATCAGTAAATATCTCCACTGAGATTAAGAAAAGCAGTAGCTTAAAAAATTAAGTACTTCCTGTATGGTTACTGTACTGGTAACTCCCCAAAAGAATCTGGATTGTGGTGAGGGAACAGAGAAAAAAGCTCATTTAGGACCTGCACTTACGAAGGGGGGTAGGCAGCTGTATATCAGGGAGTAAACCTTCTGAGAATAAAAACAGCTGGAGCTGTGAAGGTAATTACACAGGGGAAAGGAAAATGTACTGTGAACTCCTCAGAAGAATCTGATTTGTGGTGGGGGAGAGAGATAAAAGCTCATTTAGGAACGACATGAACATGCTGCGTAGGTAGCTGTTTATTAGTAAATATCTACACTGAGATTAAGAAAAGCAGTAGCTTAATAAATTAAATACTTCCTGGTATGGTTTACTGTACTGGTAACTCCCCAAAAGAATCTGGAATGTGGTGAGGGAAAAGAGAAAAAAGCTCATTTAGGACCTGCACTTACGAAGGGGGTAGGCAGCTGTATAACAGGGAGTAAAAATTCTGAGAATAAAAAGAGCTGGAGCTTGTTAAGGTAATTACACAGGGGAAAGGATAATGTACTGGGAACTCCTCAGAAGAATCTGATTTGTGGTGAGGGGAGAGAGATAAAAGCTCATTTAGGAACGACATGAACGTGCTCAGTAGGTAGCTGTTTATCAGTAAATATCTCCACTGAGATTAAGAAAAGCAGTAGCTTAATAAATTAAGTACTTCCTGGTATGGTTACTGTACTGGTAACTCCCCAAAAGAATCTGGATTGTGGTGAGGGAACAGAGAATAAAGCTCATTTAGGACCTGCACTTACGAAGGGGGTAGGCAGCTGTATATCAGGGAGTAAACCTTATGAGAATAAAAACAGCTGGAGCTTGTGAAGGTAATTACACAGGGGAAAGGAAAATGTACTGGGAACTCCTCAGAAGAATCTGATTTGTGGTGAGGGGGAGAGTGATAAAAGCTCATTTAGGAACGACATGAACATGCTGCGTAGGTAGCTGTTTATCAGTAAATATCTCCACTGAGATTAAGAAAAGCAGTAGCTTAATAAATTAAGTACTTCCTGGTATGATTACTGTACTGGTAACTCCCCAAAAGAATCTGGATTGTGGTGAGGGAACAGAGAAAAAAGCTCATTTAGGTCCTGCATTTACGAAGGCTGTAGGCAGCTGTATATCAGGGAGTAAACCTTCTGAGAATAAAAATAGCTGGAGCTTGTTAAGGTAATTACACAGGGAAACGATAATGTACAGGGAACTCCTCAGAAGAATCTGATTTGTGGTGAGGGGAGAGAGATAAAAGCTCATTTAGTAACGACATGAACATGCTGCGTAGGTAGCTGTTTATCAGTAAATATCTCCACTGAGATTAAGAAAAGCAGTAGCTTAATAAATTAAGTACTTCCTGGTATGGTTACTGTACTGGTAACTCCCCAAAAGAATCTGGATTGTGGTGAGGGGAAGAGAGAAAAAGCTCATTTAAGACCTGCACATACGAAGGGGGTAGGCAGTTGTATATCAGGGAGTATCCCTTCTGGAATAAAAACAGCAGGAGCTTGTGAAGGTAATTACACAGGGGAAAGGAACATGTACTGGGAACTCCTCAGAAGAATCTGATTTGTGGTGAGGGGAGAGAGATAAAAGCTCATTTAGGAACGACATGAACATGCTGCGTAGGTAGCTGTTATCAGTAAATATCTCCACTGAGATTAAGAAAAGCAGTAGCTTAATAAATTAAGTACTTCCTGGTATGGTTACTGTACTGGTAACTCCCCAAAAGAATCTGGATTTTGGTGAGGGAACAGAGAAAAAAGCTCATTTAGGACCTGCACTTACGAACGGGGTAGGCAGCTGTATATCAGGGAGAAAACCATCTGAGAATAAAAACAGCTGGAGCTTGTTAAGGTAATTACAAGGGGAAAGGATAATGTACTAGGAACTCCTCAGAAGAATCTGATTTGTGGTGAGTTGAGAGAGATAAAAGCTCATTTAGGAACGACATGAACATGCTGCGTAGGTAGCTGTTTATCAGTAAATATCTCCACTGAGATTAAGAAAAAGCAGTAGCTTAATAAATTAAGTACTTCCTGGTATTGTTACTGTACTGGTAACTCCCCAAAAGTATCTGGATTGTGGTGAGGGAACAGAGAAAAAAGCTCATTTAGGTCCTGCACTTACGAAGGGGGTAGGCAAGCTGTATATCAGGGAGTAAACCTTCTGAGAATAAAAATAGCTGGAGCTTGTTAAGGTAATTACACAGGGGAAAGGATAATGTACAGGAACTCCTCAGAAGAATCTGATTTGTGGTGAGGGGAGAGAGATAAAAGCTCATTTAGGAACGACATGAACATGCTGCGTAGGTAGCTGTTATCAGTAAATATCTCCACTGAGATTAAGAAAAGCAGTAGCTTAATAAATTAAGTACTTCCTGGTATGGTTACTGTACTGGTAACTCCCAAAAGAATCTGGATTTTGGTGAGGGAACAGAGAAAAAAGCTCATTTAGGACCTGCACTTACGAACGGGGTAGGCAGCTGTATATCAGGGAGAAAACCATCTGAGAATAAAAACAGCTGGAGCTTGTTAAGGTAATTACACAGGGGAAAGGATAATGTACTGGGAACTCCTCAGAAGAATCTGATTTGTGGTGAGGGGGAGAGAGATAAAAGCTCATTTAGGAACGACATGAACATGCTGCGTAGGTAGCTGTTATCAGTAAATATCTCCACTGAGATTAAGAAAAGCAGTAGCTTAAAAAATTAAGTACTTCCTGGTATGGTTACTGTACTGGTAACTCCCCAAAAGAATCTGGATTTTGGTGAGGGAACAGAGAAAAAAGCTCATTTAGGACCTGCACTTACGAAAGGGGTAGGCAGCTGTATATCAGGGAGAAAACCATCTGAGAATAAAAACAGCTGGAGCTTGTTAAGGTAATTACACAGGGGAAAGGATAATGTACTGGGAACTCCTCAGAAGAATCTGATTTGTGGTGAGGGGAGAGAGATAAAAGCTCATTTAGGAACGACATGAACAATGCTGCGTAGGTAGCTGTTTATCAGTAAATATCTCCACTGAGATTAAGAAAAGCAGTAGCTTAATAAATTAAGTACTTCCTGGTATTGTTACTGTACTGGTAACTCCCCAAAAGAATCTGGATTGTGGTGAGGGAACAGAGAAAAAAGCTCATTTAGGACCGGAACTTACGAAGGGGTGAGGCAGTTGTATATCAGGGAGTAAACTTTCTGAGAATAAAAACAGCTGGAGCTTGTTAAGGTAATTACACATGGGAAAGGATAATGTACTGGGAACTCCTCAGAAGAATCTGATTTGTGGTGAGGGAGAGAGATAAAAGCTCATTTAGAACGACATGAACATGCTGCGTTGGTAGCTGTTTATCAGTAAATATCTCCACTGAGATTAAGAAAAGCAGTAGCTTAATAAATTAAGTACTTCCTGTATGGTTACTGTACTGGAAACTCCCCAAAAGAATCTGGATTGTGGTGAGGGAACAGAGAAAAAATCTCATTTAGGACCTGCACTTACTAAGGGGGTAGGCAGCTGTATATCAGGGAATAAACCTTCTGAGAATAAAAACAGCTGGAGCTTGTTAGGTAATTACATAGGGGAAAGGATAATGTACTGGGAACTCCTCAGAAGAATCTGATTTTTGGAGATGGGAGAGAGATAAAAGCTCATTTATGAACGACATGAACATGCTGCGTAGGTAGCTGTTTATCAGTAAATATCTCCACTGAGATTAAGAAAAGCAGTAGCTTAATAAATTAAGTACATCCTGGTATGGTTACTGTACTTTTAACTCCCCACAAGAATCTGGATTGTGGTGAGGGAACAGAGAAAAAAGCTCATTTAGGACCTGCACTTACGAAGGGGGTAGCAGCTGTATATCAGGGAGTAAACCTTCTGAGAATAAAAACAGCTGGAGCTTGTTAAGGTAATTACACAGGGGAGAGGATAATGTACTGGGAACTCCACAGAAGAATGTGATTTGTGGTGAGGGGAGAGAGAAAAAAGCTCATTTAGGAACGGCATGAACATGCTGCGTAGGTAGCTGTTTATCAGTAAATATCTCCACTGAGATTAAGAAAAGCAGTAGCTTAATAAATTAAGTACTTCCTGGTATAGTTACTGTACTGGTAACTCCCCAAAAGAATCTGGATTGTGGTGAGGGAACAGAGAAAAAAGCTCATTTAGGTCCTGAACTTACGAAGGGGGTAGGCAGCTGTATATCAGGGAGTAAATCTTCTGAGATAAAAACAGCTGGAGCTTGTTAAGGTAATTACACAGGGGAAAGGATAATGTACTGGGAACTCCTCAGAAGAATCTGATTTGAGGTGAGGGAAGAGAGATAAAAGCTCATTTAGGAACGACATGAACATGCTGCGTAGGTAGCTGTTTATCAGTAAATATCTCCACTGAGATTAAGAAAAGCAGTAGCTTAATAAATTAAGTACTTCCTGGTATGGTTACTGTACTGGTAACTCCCCAAAAGAATCTGGATTGTGGTGAGGGAACAGAGAAAAAGCTCATTTAGGACCTGCACTTACGAAGGGGGTAGGCAACTGTATATCAGGGAGTAAACCTTCTGAGAATAAAAACAGCTGGAGCTTGTTAAGGTAATTACACAGGGGAAAGGAAAATGTACTGGGAACTCCTCAGAAGAATCTGATTTGTGGTGAGGGGAGAGATAAAAGCTCATAAGGGAAGACATGAACATGCTGCGTAGGTAGCTGTTTATCAGTAAATATCTCCACTGAGATTAAGAAAGCAGTAGCTTAATAAATTAAGTACTTTCTGGTATGGTTACTGTACTGGTAACTCCCCAAAAGAATCTGGATTGTGGTGAGGGAACAGAGGAAAAAAATCTCTTTTAGGACCTGCACTACGAAGGGGGTAGGCAGCTGTATATCAGGGAGTAAACCTTTTGAGAATAAAAACAGCTGGAGCTCGTTAATTTAATTACACAGGGGAAAGGATAATGTACTGGGAACTCCTCAGAAGAATCTGATTTGTGGTGAGGTGAGAGAGATAAAAGCTCATTTATGAACGACATGAACATGCTGCGTAGGTACCTGTTTATCAGTAAATATCTCCACTGATATTAAGAAAAGCAGTAGCTTAATAAATTAAGTACTTCCTGGTGTGTTTACTGTTCTGGAACCTCCGCAAAGAATCTGGATTGTGGTGAGGGAACAGAGAAAAAAGCTCATTTAGGACCTGCACTTACGAAGGGGGTAGGCAGCTGTATATCAGGGAGTAAACCTTCTGAGAATAAAAACAGCTGGAGCTTGTTAAGGTACTTACACAGGGGAAAGGATAATGTACTGGGAACTACTCAGAGAATCTGATTTGTGGTGAGGGTAGAAGAGAGAGAAAAGCTCATTTAGGAACGACTATGAACATGCTGCATACGTAGCTGTTTATCAGTAAATATCTCCCTGAGATTAAGAAAATGCAGTAGCTTAATAAATTAAGTACTTCCTGGTATGGTTACTGTACTGGTAACTCCCAAAGAATCTGGATTGTGGTGAGGGAACAGAGAAAAAAGCTCATTTAGTACCTGCAATTACGAAGGGGATAGGCAGCTGTATATCAGGGAGTAAACCTTCTGAGAATAAAAACAGCTGGAGCTTGTTAAGTTAATTACACAGCGGAAAGGATATGTACTGGGAACTCCTCAGAAGAATCTGATTTGTGGTGAGGGGAGAGAGATAAAAGCTCATTTAGGAACGACATGAACATGCTGCGTAGGTAGCTGTTTATCAGTAAAAATCTCCACTGAGATTAAGAAAAGCAGTAGCTTAATAAATTAAGTACTTTCCTGGTATGGTTACTGTACTGGTAACTCCCCAAAGAATCTAGATTGTGGTGAGGGAACAGAGAAAAAAAGCTCATTTAGGACCTCCACTTACGAAGGGGATAGGCAGCTATATGTCAGGGAGTAAACCTTCTGAGAATAAAAACAGCTGGAGCTTGTTAAAGGTAATTAGACAGGGGAAAGGATAATGTACTGGGAACTCCTCAGAAGAATCTGATTTGTGGTGAGGGGAGAGAGATTAAAAGCTAATTTATAAACGACCTGAACATGATGCTTAGGTAGCTGTTTATCAGTAAATATCTCCACTGAGATTAAGAAAAGCAGTAGCTTAATAAATTAAGTACTTCCTGGTATGGGTACTGTACCTGGTAACTCCCCAATGAATCTAGATTGTGGTGAGGGAACAGAGAAAAAAGCTCATTTAGGACCTGCACTTACGAAAGGGGTAGGCAGCTGTATATCAGGGAGTAAACCTTCTGAGAATAAAAACAGCTGGAGCTTGTTAAGGTAATTACACAGAGGAAAGGATAATGTACTGTTAACTCCTCAGAAGAATGTGATTTGTGGTGAGGGGAGAGAGATAAAACCTCATTTAGGAACGACATGAACATGCTGCTTAGGTAGCTGTTTATCAGTAAATATCTCCACTGAGATTAAGAAAAGCAGTAGCTTAATAAATTAATTACTTCCTGGTATGGTTTACTGTACTGGTTAACTCCCCAAAAGAATCTGGATTGTGCTGAGGGAACAGAGAAAAAAGCTCATTTAGGACCTGCACTTACGAAGGGGGTAGGCAGCTGTATATCAGGGAGTAAACATTCTGAGAATAAAAACAGCTGGAGCTTGTTAAGGTAATTACACAGGGGATAGGATAATGTACTGGGAACTCCTCAGAAGAATCTGATTTGTGGTGAGGGGAGAGATAAAAGCTCATTTAGGAAAGACATGAACATGCTGCGTAGGTAGCTGTTTATCAGTAAATATCTCCACTGAGATTAAGAAAAGCAGTAGCTTAATAAATTAAGTACTTCCTGGTATCGTTTCTGTACTGGTAACTCCCCAAAAGAATCTGGATTGTGTGAGGGAACAGAGAAAAAAGCTCATTTAGGACCTGCACTTTCGAAGGGGGTAGGCAGCTGTATATCAGGGAGTAATCCTTCTGAGAATAAAAAACAGCTGGAGCTTGTTAAGATAATTACACAGGGGAAAGGATAATGTACTGGGAGCTCCTCAGGAGAATCTGATTTGTGGTGAGGGGAGAGAGATAAAAGCTCATTTAGGAACGCACATGAACATGCTGCGTAGGTAGCTGTTTATCAGTAAATATCTCCACTGAGATAAGAAAAGCAGTAGCTTAATAAATTAAGTACTTACTGGTATAGTTACTGTACTGGTAAACTCCCCAAAAGAATCTGGATTGTGGTGAGGGAACAGAGAAAAAAGCTCATTTAGGACCTGAACTTACGAAGGGGGTAGGCAGCTGTATATCAGGGAGTAAATCTTCTGAGAATAAAAACAGCTGGAGCTTGTTAAGGTAATTACACAGGGGAAAGGATAATGTACTGGGAACTCCTCAGAAGAATCTGATTTGTGGTGAGGGAAGAGAGATAAAAGCTCATTTAGGAACGACATGAACATGCTGCGTAGGTAGCTGTTTATCAGTACAATATCTCCACTGAGATTAAGAAAAGCAGTAGCTTAATAAATTAAGTACTTCCCTGGTATGGTTACTGTACTGGTAACTCCCCAAAAGAATCTGGATTGTGGTGAGGGAACAGAGAAAAGCTCATTTAGGACCTGCACTTACGAAAGGTGGTAGGCAGCTGTATATCAGGGAGTAAACCTCTGAGAATTAAAAACAGCTGGAGCTTGTTAAGGTAATTACACAGGGGAAAGGATAATGTACTGGGAACTCCTCAGAAGAAATCTGATTTGTGGTGAGGGGAGAGATAAAAGCTCATTAAGGGAAGACATGAACATGCTGCGTAGGTAGCTTTTTATCAGTAAATATCTCCACTGAGATTAAGAAAAGCAGTAGCTTAATAAATTAAGTACTTCCTGGTATGGTTACTGTACTGGTAACTCCCCAAAAGAATCTGGATTGTGGTGAGGGAACAGAGAAAAAAATCTCTTTTAGGACCTGCACTTACGAAGGGGGTAGGCAGCTGTATATCAGGGAGTAAACCTTTTGAGAATAAAAACAGCTGGAGCTCGTTAATTTAATTACACAGGGGAAAGGATAATGTACTGGAACTCCTCAGAAGAATCTGATTTGTGGTGAGGTGAGAGAGATAAAAGCTCATTTATGAACGACATGAACATGCTGCGTAGGTACCTGTTTATCAGTAAATATCTCCAGTGATATTAAGAAAAGCAGTAGCTTAATAAATTAAGTACTTCCTGGTGTGTTTACTGTTCTGGAACCTCCGCAAAAGAATCTGGATTGTGGTGAGGGAACAGAGAAAAAAGCTCATTTAGGACCTGCACTTACGAAGGGAGTAGGCAGCTGTATATCAGGGAGTAAACCTTCTGAGAATAAAAACAGCTGGAGCTTGTTAAGGTACTTACACAGGGGAAAGGATAATGTACTGGGAACTCCTCAGAAGAATCTGATTTGTGGTGAGGGGAGAGAGATAAAAGCTCATTTAGGAACGACATGAACATGCTGCATACGTAGCTGTTTATCAGTAAATATCTCCACTGAGATTAAGAAAAGCAGTAGCTTAATAAATTAAGTACTTCCTGGTATGGGTTACTGTACTGGTACTCCCCAAAAGAATCTGGATTGAGGTGAGGGAACAGAGAAAAAAGCTCATATAGTTCCTGCAATTACGAAGGGGATAGGCAGCTGTATATCAGGGAGTAAACCTTCTGAGAATAAAAACAGCTGAGAGCTTGTTAAGTAATTACACAGCGGAAAGGATAATGTACTGGGAACTCCTCAGAAGAATCTGATTTGTGGTGAGGGGAGAGAGATAAAAGCTCATTTAGGAACGACATGAACATGCTGCGTAGGTAGCTGTTTATCAGTAAATATCTCCACTGAGATTAAGAAAAGCAGTAGCTTAATAAATTAAGTACTTCCTGGTATGGTTACTGTACTGGTAACTCCCCAAAGAATCTAGATTGTGGTGAGGGAACAGAGAAAAAAAGCTCATTTAGGACCTGCACTTACGAAGGGTATAGGCAGCTATATGTCAGGGAGTAAACCTTCTGAGAATAAAAACAGCTGGAGCTTGTTAAGGTAATTAGACAGGGGAAAGGATAATGTACTGGGAACTCCTCAGAAGAATCTGATTTGTGGTGAGGGGGAGAGAGATAAATGCTAATTTATAAACGACCTGAACATGATGCTTAGGTAGCTGTTTATCAGTAAATATCTCCACTGAGATTAAGAAAAGCAGTAGCTTAATAAATTAAGTACTTCCTGGTATGGGTACCTGTACTGGTAACTCCCCAATGAATCTAGATTGTGGTGAGGGAACAGAGAAAAAAGCTCATTTAGGACCTGCACTTACGAAAGGGGTAGGCAGCTGTATATCAGGGAGTAAACCTTCTGAGAATAAAAACAGCTGGAGCTTGTTAAGGTAATTACACAGAGGAAAGGATAATGTACTGTTAACTCCTCAGAAGAATCTGATTTGTGGTGAGGGGAGAGAGATAAAACCTCATTTAGGAACGACATGAACATGGCTGCGTAGGTAGCTGTTTATCTGTAAATATCTCCACTGAGATTAAGAAAAGCAGTAGCTTAATAAATTAATTACTTCCTGGTATGGTTACTGTACTGGTAACTCCCCAAAAGAATCTGGATTGTGCTGAGGGAACAGAGAAAAAAGCTCATTTAGGACCTGCACTTACGAAGGGGGTAGGCAGCTGTATATCAGGGAGTAAACATTCTGAGAATAAAAACAGCTGGAGCTTGTTAAGGTAATTACACAGGGGATAGGATAATGTACTGGGAACTCCTCAGAAGAATCTGATTTGTGGTGAGGGGAGAGATAAAAGCTCATTTAGGAAAGACATGAACATGCTGCGTAGGTAGCCTGTTTATCAGTAATATCTCCACTGAGATTAAGAAAAGCAGTAGCTTAATAAATTAAGTACTTCCTGGTATCGTTTCTGTACTGGTAACTCCCCAAAAGAATCTGGATTGTGGTGAGGGAACAGAGAAAAAAGCTCATTTAGGACCTGCACTTACGAAGGGGGTAGGCAGCTGTATATCAGGGAGTAAACCTTCTGAGAATAAAAACAGCTGAGCTTGTTAAGGTAATTACACAGGGAAAAGGATAATGTACTGGGAACTCCTCAGAAGAATCTGATTTGTGGTGAGGGGAGAGATAAAAGCTCATTAAGGGAAGACATGAACATGCTGCGTAGGTAGCTGTTTATCAGGAAATATCTCCACTGAGATTAAGAAAAGCAGTAGCTTAATAAATTAAGTACTTCCTGGTATGGTTACTGTACTGGTTACTCCCCAAAAGAATCTGGATTGTGGTGAGGGAACAGAGAAAAAAAATCACTTTTAGGACCTGCACTTACGAAGGGGGTAGGCAGCTGTATATCAGGGAGTTAAACCTTTTGAGAATAAAAAACAGCTGGAGCTCGTTAATTAATTACACAGGGGAAAGGATAATGTACTGGGAACTCCTCAGAAGAATCTGATTTGTGGTGAGGTGAGAGAGATAAAAGCTCATTTATGAACGACATGAACATGCTGCGTAGGTACCTGTTTAATCAGTAAATATCTCCACTGATATTAAGAAAAGCAGTAGCTTAATAAATTAAGTACTTCCTGGTGTTGTTTACTGTTCTGGAACCTCCGCAAAAGAATCTGGATTGTGGTGAGGGAACAGAGAAAAAAGCTCATTTAGGACCTGCACTTACGAAGGGGGTAGGCAGCTGTATATCAGGGAGTAAACCTTCTGAGAATAAAAACAGCTGGAGCTTGTTAAGGTTACTTACACAGGGGAGAAGGATAATGTACTGGGAACTCCTCAGAAGAATCTGATTTGTGGTGAGGGGAGAGAGATAAAAGCTCATTTAGGAACGACATGAACATGCTGCATACGTAGCTGTTTATCAGTAAATATCTCCACTGAGATTAAGAAAAGCAGTAGCTTAATAAATTAAGTACTTCCTGGTATGGTTACTGTACTGGTAACTCCCCAAAAGAGTCTGCATTGTGGTGAGGGAACAGAGAAAAAAGCTCATTTAGTACCTGCAATTACGAAGGGGATAGGCAGCTGTATATCAGGGAGTAAACCTTCTGAGAATAAAAACAGCTGGAGCTTGTTAAGTTAATTACACAGCGGAAAGGATAATGTACTGGGAACTCTCAGAAGAATCTGATTTGTGGTGAGGGGAGAGAGATAAAAGCTCATTTAGGAACGACATGAACATGCTGCGTAGGTAGCTGTTTATAAGTAAATATCTCCACTGAGATTAAGAAAAGCAGTAGCTTAATAAATTAAGTACTTCCTGGTATGGTTACTGTACTGGTAACTCCCCAAAGAATCTAGATTGTGGTGAGGGAACAGAGAAAAAAGCTCATTTAGGACCTGCACTTACGAAGGGATAGGCAGCTATATGTCAGGGAGGTAAACCTTCTGAGAATAAAAACAGCTGGAGCTTGTTAAGGTAATTAGACAGGGGAAAGGATAATGTACTGGGGACTCCTCAGAAGAATCTGATTTGTGGTGAGGGGAGAGAGATAAAAGCTAATTTATAAACGACCTGAACATGATGCTTAGGTAGCTGTTTATCAGTAAAATATCTCCACTGAGATTAAGAAAAGCATTAGCTTAATAAATTAATTACTTCCTGGTATGGTTACTCTAGTGGTAACTCCCCAAAAGAATCTGGATTGTGGTGAGGGAACAGCGAAAAAAAAGCTCATTTAGGACCTGCACTTACGAAGGGGGTAGGCCGCAGTATATCAGGGAGTAAACCTTCTGAGAATAAAAACAGCTGGAGCTTGTTAAGGTAATTACACAGGGGAAAGGATAATGTACCTGGGAACTCCTCAGAAGAATCTGATTTGTGGTGAGGGGAGAGAGATAAAAGCTCATTTAGGAACGACATGAACATGCTGCGTCGGTATCTGTTTATCAGTAATATCTCCACTGAGATTAAGAAAAGCAGTAGCTTAATAAATTAAGTACTTCCTGGTATGGTTACTGTACTGGTAACTCCCCAAAAGAATGTGGAGTGTGGTGAGGCAACAGAGAAAAAAGCTCATTTAGGACCTGCACTTACGAAGGGGTTAGGCAGCTGTATATCATGGAGTAAACCTTCTGAGAATAAAAACAGCTGGATCTTGTTAAGGTAATTACACAGGGGGAAAGGATAATGTACTGGGAACTCCTCAGAAGAATCTGATTTGTGGTGAGGGGAGAGAGATCAAAGCTCATTTAGGAACGACATGAACATGCCTGCGTAGGTAGCTGTTTATCAGTAAAATATCTCCACTGAGATTAAGAAAAGCAGTAACTTAATAAATTAAGTACTTCCTGGTATGGTTACTGTACTGGTAACTCCCCAAAAGAATCTGGATTGTGGTGAGGGACAGAGAAAAAAGCTCATTTAGGACCTGCACTTACGAAGGGGGTAGGCAGCTGTATATCAGGGAGTAAACCTTCTGAGAATAAAAACAGCTCGAGCTTGTTAAGGTAATTACACAGGGGAAAGATAATGTACTGGGAACTCCTCAGAAGAATCTGATTTGTGGTGAGGGGAGAGAGATAAAAGCTCATTTAGGAACGACATGAACATGCTGCGTAGGTAGCTGTTTATCAGTAAATATCTCCACTGAGATTAAGAAAAGCAGTAGCTTAATAAATTAAGTACTTCCTGGTATGGTTACTGTACTGGTAACTCCCCAAAAGAATCTGGATTGTGGTGAGGGAACAGAGAAAAAAGCTCATTTAGGACCTGCACTTCCGAAGGGGGTAGGCAGCTGTATATCAGGGAGTAAAATCTTCTGAGAATAAAAACAGCTGGTGCTTGTTAAGGTAATTACACTGGGGAAAGGATAATGTACTGGGAACTCCTCAGAAAGAATCTGATTTGTGGTGAGGGGGAGAGAGATAAAAGCTCATTTATAAACGACCTGAACATGATGCTTAGGTAGCTATTTATCAGTAAAATATCTCCACTGAGATAAGAAAAGCAGTAGCTTAATAATTAAGTACTTCCTGGTATGGTTACTGTACTGGTAACTCCCCAAAGAATCTGGATTGTGGTGAGGGAACAGAGAGAAAAATGCTCATTTAGGACCATGCACTTATGAATGGGTTGAGGCAGCTGTTTATCAGGGAGTAAACCTTCTGAGAATAAAAACAGCTGGAGCTTGTTAAGGTATTTACACAGGGGAAAGGATAATGTACTGGGAACTCCTCAGAAGAATCTGATTTGTGCTGAAGGGAGAGAGATAAAAGTCTCATTTAGGAACGACATGAACATGCTGCATACGTCGCTGTTTATCAGTAAATATCTCCATTGAGATTAAGAAAAGCAGTAGCTTAATAAATTAAGTACTTCCTGGTATGGTTACTGTACTGGTAACTCCCCAAAGAATCTGGATTGTGGTGAGGGAACAGAGAAAAAAGCTCATTAGGACCTCCACTTACGAAGGGGGGTAGGAAGCTGTATATCAGGAGTAAACCTTCTGAGAATAAAAACAGCTGGAGATTGTTAAGGTAAGTACACAGGGGAAAGGATAATGTACTGGGAACTCCTGAGAAGAATCTGATTTGTGGTGAGGGGAGAGAGATAAAAGCTCATTTAGGAACGACATGAACATGCTGCGTAGGTAGCTGTTTATCAGTAAATATCTCCACTGAGATTAAGAAAAGCAGTAGCTTAATAAATTAATTACTTCCTGGTATGGTTACTGTACTGGTAACTCTCCAAAACAATCTGGATTGTGGTGAGGGAACAGAGAAAAAAGCTCATTTAGGACCTGCACTTACGAAGGGGGTAGGCAGCTATATATCAGGGAGTAAACCTTCTGAGAATAAAAACAGCTGGAGCTTGTTAAGGTAATTACACAGGGGAAAGGATAATGTACTGGGAGACTCCTCAGAAGAATCTGATTTGTGGTGAGGGGAGAGAGATAAAAGCTCATTTAGGAACGACATGAACATGCTGCGTAGGTAGCTGTTTATCAGTAAATATCTCCACTGAGATTAAGAAAAGCAGTAGCTTAATAATTAAGTACTTCCTGGTATGGGTTACTGTACTGGTAACTCCCCAATAGAATCTGGATTGTGGTGAGGGAACAGAGAAAAAAGCTCATTTAAGACCTGCACTTACGAAGGGGGGTCGGCAGCTGTATATCAGGGACTATCTCCTGAGTGAATGAGAACAGCTGCTGCTCCGTACGTAGGCCGGTCAGGCCCATAGCGACGTGAACGCCACTGTCCTCCATAGGATCTTGCTATATTGAGTAAATGCCGCTGTCCTTGACAAGATCTGCATTCGTGTGCTGGAAGAGCGATAAAGGCTCATTTATGTATTTTACGCACCACCGAGATGAATAGCTATATAACTTCTCGGTGAATGAGAACAGCTGCAGCCTGTTATTGTAGGCCTGACGGGCCATAGAGAGTAAATTCCGCTGTCCTAGATTGAATCTGCGTGGTGGTGCTGGAAGACAGATAAAGGCTCATTTACATCCTGTATGCACCACAGGGGCTACTAGCTGTACATAGGTAACATCTCCGTGGTGAATAAGAACAGCTGCAGCTTGTTAGAGTAGGCAGATAGGGCGGCCATGGACAGTGAACTCCTCTGTCCTCGATTGGATCGCTATGTGGTGCTGGAAGAGTGATCAAGGCTCATTTATAATCTCTCTACACCACCGGGTAAGTAGCTGTATATTAGGAAATATCTGAGAGCTGAATGATTACAGCTGCAACTTGATAGGGTAGACTCGTGGGGCCATAGCGAAAAAAAACTCCGCTGTCCGTAGATTCAATCGGCTTTGGGGTACTGGAAGAGTGTTAAAGGCTTATTGTATCCTCTTCGCTCCAGCGGGGTAAGTAACTGTATAGCAGGAAAAAGCTCCACGGTGAATGAGAACAGCTTGCAGCTTGTTCAGGTAGCCTGGTCGTTACAAAGCGAGTGGGAACGCCGCTCTTCTCGAAAGGATCTGCTTTATGGTGCTGGAAGAGAGATAAAGGCTCATTGATGTACTCTACCGCACAACGCAGGTGAAGTATCTGTGTATCAGGGAATATCTCCTCGGGGAATGAGAGCAGCTGCAGCTTGTTTGGGTAGGCCTTCGGGCCAAAGCGCGAAAACTCCGCTGTCTTCGATTGAATCTGATTTGTGCTGCAGGAAGAGATACAAAGGCTCATTTGTGTCCTATACGCACCATCGCAGTAAATAGGAAATATTAGGAAATATCTCCACGGTGAATTAGTACAGCTGCAGCGTGTTCATGTACGGGGGTCGGGACTTAGCGAGGGATCCTCGCAGTACTCAGATGTAGGATGTGCTTAGTGTTGCTGGAAGAGAGATATAGGCTCACTTGTGTCCTGTAGGCACCAGCGGGGAAAGTCGCCCTATATCAGGGGACTATCTCCTGAATGAATGAGAACAGCTGCTGCTCCGTACCGTAGGCCGGTCAGGCCATAGCGAGTGAACGCCACTGTCCTCCATAGGATCTGCTATATTGAGTAAACGCCGCCTGTCCTTGACAAGATCTGCATTGTGTGCTGGAAGAGCGATAAAGGCCAATTTATATTTTACGCACCACCGAGATGAATAGCTATATACCTTCTCGGTGAATGAGAACAGCTGCAGCTTGTTATTGTAGGCCTGATGGGCCATACAGAGTAAACTCCTCTGTCCTAGATTGAATCTGCGTGGTGGTGCTGGAAGAGATATAAAGGCTCATTTACATCCTGTATGCACCACAGGGGCTACTAGCTGTACATAACGTAACCTCTCCGCGGTGAATGAGAACAACTGCAGCTTGTTAGAGTAGGCAGATAGGGCGGCCCATGGACAGTGAACTCCTCTGTCCTCGATTGGATCGCTATGTGGTGCTGGAAGAGTGATCAAGGCTCATTTATAATCTCTCTACACCACCGGGTAAGTAGCTGTATATCAGGAAATATCTGCGAGCTGAATGATTACACCTGCAGATTGATAGGGTAGGCTCGTGGGGCCAAAGCGAAAAAAACTCGGCTGTCCTAGATTCAATCGGCTTTGGGGTACTGGAAGACGAGATAAAGGCTTATTTGTGTCCTCTTCGCTCCAGCGGGGTAAGTAACTGTATAGCAGGAAATAGCTCCCACGGTGAATGAGAACAGCTGCAGCTTGTTAGGTAGCCTGGTCGTTACAAAGCGAGTGAACTCCGCTCTTCTCGAAAGGATCTGCTTTATGGTGCTGGAAGAGAGATAAAGGCTCATTGATGTACTCTACCGCACAACGCAGGTAAGTATCTGTATATCAGGGAATATCTCCTCGGGGAAATGAGAACAGCTGCAGCTTGTTTGGGTAGGCCTTCGAGCCAAAGCGCGAAAACTCCGCTGTCTTCGATTGAATCTGATTTGTGCTGCGGGAAGAGAGAGACAAAGGCTCATTTGTGTCCTATACGCACCAGCGGAGTAAGTAGGAAATATTAGGAAATATCTCCACGGTGAATTACTACAGCTGCAGCTTGTTCATGTAAGCTGGTAGGGACTTAGCGAGGAATCCACGCAGTACTCAGATGTAGGATGTGCTTAGTGTTGCTGGAAGCGAGATAAAGTCTCATTTGTGTCCTCTTCGCACCAGCGGGGTAAGTAACTGTACAGCAGAAAATAGCTCTACGGTGAATGAGAACAGCTGCAGCTTGTTAAGGTAGTCTGGTCGGGACATAGCGAAGGAACTCCGCTCTTCAATAAAGGATCTGCTTTATGGTGCTGGAAGAGAGATAAAGGCTCATTGATGTTACTCTACGCACAACGCAGGTAAGTATCTGTATATCAGGGAATATCTCCTCGGGGAATGAGAACTGCTGCAGCTTGTTTGGGTAGGCCTTGGGGCCAAAGCGCGAAAACTCGGCTGTCTTCGATTGAATCTGATTTTGTGCTGCGGGAAGAGATACAAAGGCTCATTTGTTTCCTTATACGCACCAGCGGAGTAAGTAGGAAATATTAGGAAATATCTCCACGGTGAATTAGTACAAGCTGCAGCGTGTTCATGTACGGGGGTCGGGACTTAGCGAGGGATCCTCGCAGTACTCAGATGTAGATGTGCTTAGTGTTGCTGGAAGAGAGATATAGGCTCACTTGTGTCCTGTAGGCACCAGCGGGGTAAGTCCCCCCTATATCAGGGACTATCTCCTGAGTGAATGAGAACACCTGCTGCTCCGTACTGTAGGCCGGTCAGGCCATAGCGAAGTGAACGCCACTGTCCTCCATAGGATCTGCTATATTGAGTAAACGCCGCTGTCCTTGACAAGATCTGCATTGGTGTGCTGGAAGAGCGATAAAGGCTAATTTATGTATTTTTACGCACCACCGAGATGAATAGCTATATAACTTCTCGGTGAATGAGAATAGCTGCAGCTTGTTACTGTAGGGACTGAGGGACCATACAGAGTAAACTCCGCTGTCCTAGATTGAAACTGCGTGGTGGTGCTGGAAGAGAGATAAAGGCTCATTTACATCCTGTATGCACCACAGGGGCAACTAGCTGTACATCATGTAACATCTCCGCGGTGAATGAGAGCAGCTGCAGCTTGTTAGAATAGGCAGATCGGGCGGGCCATGGACAGTGGAGTTCACTGTTCTCGATTGGATCGCTATGTGGTGCTGGAAGAGTGATCAAGGCCTCATTTATAATCTCTCTACACCACCGGGTAAGTAGCTGTATATCAGGAAATATCCTGCGAGCTGAATGATTACAGCTGCAGCTTGATAGGGTAAGCTCGTGGGCCATAGCGAATAAACTCCGCTGTCCTGGATTCAATCAGCTTTGGGGGTACTGGAAGAGAGATAAAGGCTTATTTCTGTCCTCTTCGCTCCAGCGGGGTAAGTAACCTGTATAGCAGGAAATAGCTCCACGGTGAATGAGAAACAGCTGCAGCTTGTTAAGGTAGCCTGGTCCGTTACAGAGCGAGTGAACTCCCGCTCTTCTAGAAAGGATCTGCTTTATGGTGCTGGAAGAGAGATAAAGGCTCATTGATGTACTCTATGCACAACGCAGGTAAGTATCTGTATATCAGGGAATATCTCCTCGGGGAATGAGAAACAGCTGCAGCTTGTTTGGGTAGGCCTTCGGGCCCAAAGCGCGAAAACTCGCTGTCTTCGATTGAATCTGATTTGTGCTGCGGGAAGAGAGACAAAGGGCTCATTTGTGTCCGATACGCACCAGCGGAGTAAATAGGAAATATTAGGAAATATCTCCACGGTGAATTAGTACAGCTGCAGCTTGTTCATGTAAGCTGGTCGGGACTTAGCGAGGAATCCTCGCAGTACTCAGATGTAGGATGTGCTTAGTGTTGCTGGAAGCGAGATAAAGTCTCATTTGTGTCCTCTTCGCACCAGAGGGATAAGTAACTGTACAGCAGGAAATAGCTCCCACGGTGAATGAGAACAGCTGCAGCTTGTTAAGGGTAGCCTGGTCGTTACAGAGCGATGTGAACTCCGCTCTTCTAGAAAGGATCTGCTTTATGGTGCTGGAAGAGAGATAAAGGCTCATTGATGTACTCTATGCACAACGCAGGTAAGTATCTGTATATCAGGGAATATCTCCTCGGGGAATGAGAAACAGCTGCAGCTTGTTTGGGTAGGCCTTCGGGCCCAAAGCGCGAAAACTCCGCTGTCTTCGATTGAATCTGATTTGTGCTGCAGGAAGAGAGACAAAGGCTCATTTGTGTCCGATACGCACCAGCGGAGTAAATAGGAAATATTAGGAACTATCTCCACGGTGAATTAGTACAGCTGCAGCTTGTTCATGTAAGCTGGTCGGGACTTAGCGAGGAATCCTCGCAGTACTCAGATGTAGGATGTGCTTAGTGTTGCTGGAAGCGAGATAAAGTCTCATTTGTGTCCTCTTCGCACCAGAGGGATAAGTAACTGTACAGCAGGAAATAGCTCTGCGGTGAATGAGAACAGCTGCAGGTTTGTTAAGGTAGTCTGGTCGGGACATAGCGAAGTGAACTCCGCTCTTCTCGAAAGGATATGCTTTATGGTGCTGGAAGAGAGATAAAGGCTCATTGATGTACTCTACCCACAACGCAGGTAAGTATCTGTATATCAGGGAATATCTCCTCGGGGAATGAGAACAGCTGCAGCTTGTTTGGGTAGGCCTTCGGGCAAAAGCTCGAAAACTCCGCTGTCTTCGATTGAATCAGATTTGTGCTGCGGGAAGAGAGACAAAGGCTCATTTGTGTCCTATAAGCACCAGCGGAGTAAATAGGAAATATTAGGAAATATCTCCACGGTGAATTAGTACAGCTGCAGCGTGTTCATGTACGGGGGTCGGGACTTAGCGAGGGATCCTCGCAGTACTCAGATGTAGGATGTGCTTAGTGTTGCTGGAAGAGAGATATAGGCTCACTTGTGTCCTGTAGGCACCAGCGGGGTAAGTCCGCCCTATATCAGGGACAATCTCCTGAGTGAATGAGAACAGCTGCTGCTCCGTACTGTAGGCCGGTCAGGCCATAGCGAGTGAACGCCACTGTCCTCCATAGGATCTGCTTATATTGAGTAAACGCCGCTGTCCTTGACAAGATCTGCATTGGTGTGCTGGAAGAGCGATAAGGCTAATTTATGTATTTTACGCACCACCAAGATGAATAGCTATATACCTTCTCGGTGAATGAGAACAGCTGCAGCTTGTTATTGTAGACCTGAGGGGCCATAGAAAGTAAACTCCGCTGTCTTCGATTGAATCTGATTTGTGCTGCGGAAGAGAGACAAAGGCTCATTTGTGTCCTATTCGCACCAGCGGAGTAAGTAGGAAATATTAGGAAATATCTCCACGGTGAATTAGTACAGCTGCAGCGTGTTCATGTACGGAGGTCGGCACTTAGCGAGGGATCCTCGCAGTACTCAGATGTAGGATGTGCTTAGTGTTGCTGGAAGAGAGATATAGGCTCACTTGTGTCATGTAAGGCTCCAGCGGGGTAAATCGACCTATATCACGGACTATCTCCTGAGTGAATGAGAACAGCTGCTGCTCCCGTACTGTAGGCCGGTCAGGCCATAGCGAGTGGAACGCCATTGTCCTCCATAGGATCTGCTATATTGAGTAAACGCCGCTGTCCTTGACAAGATCTGCATTGGTGTGCTGGAAGAGCGATAAAGGCTAATTTATGTATTTTATGCACCACCGAGATGAATAGCTATATACCTTCTCGGTGATGAGAACAGCTGCAGCTTGTTATTGTAGACCTGAGGAGGCCATAGAGAGTAAACTCCGCTGTCCTAGATTGAATCTGTGTGGTGGTGCTGGAAGAGAGATAAAGGCTCATTTACATCCTGTATGCACCACAGGGGCAACTAGCTGTACATCATGTAACATCTCCGCGGTGAATGAGAGCAGCTGCAGCTTGTTAGAGTAGGCAGATCGGGCGGGCCCATGGACAGTGAACTCCTCTGTCCTCGATTGGATCGCTATGTGGTGCTGGAAGAGTGATCAAGGCTCATTTATAATCTCTCTAACACCACCGGGTAAGTAGCTGTATATCAGGAAATATCTGCGAGCTGAATGATTACCAGCCTGCAGCTTGATAGGGTAGGATCGTGGGGCTATAGCGAAAAAACTCCGCTGTCCTAGATTCAATCGGCTTTGGGGTACTGGAAGCGATATAAAAGCTCATTTGTGTCCTCTTTGCACCAGCGGGGTAAGTAAACTGTACAGCAGGAAATAGCTCTGCGGTGAATGAGAACAGCTGCAGTTTGTTAAGGTAGTCTGGTCGGGACATAGCGAGTGAACTCCGCTCTTCTCGAAAGGATATGCTTTATGGTGCTGGAAGAGAGATAAAGGCTCATTGATGTACTCTACCCAAACGCAGGTAAGTATCTGTATATCAGGGAATATCTCCTCGGGGAATGAGAAACAGCTGCAGCTTGTTTTGGGTAGGCCTTCGGGCCAAAGGCGCGAAAACTCCGCTGTCTTCAATTGAATCAGATTTGTGCTGCGGGAAGAGAGACAAAGGCTCATTTGTGTCCTATACGCACCAGCGGAGTAAATAGGAAATATTAGGAAATATCTTCACGGTGAATTAGTACAGCTGCAGCGTGTTCATGTACGGGGGTCCGGACTTAGCGAGGGATCCTCGCAGATACTCAGATGTAGGATGTGCAGGTAAGTATCAGATTCTTTAGGGGTGTTACCAGTACAGTAAACATACCAAAAAGTACTTAATTTATTAAGCTACTGCTTTTCTTAATCTCAGTGGAGATATTTACTGATAAACAGCTACCTACGCAGCATGTTCATGTCGTTCCAAAATGAGCTTTTATCTCTCTCCCCTCACCACAAATCAGATTCTTCTGAGGAGTTCCCAGTACATTATCCTTTCCCCTGTGTAATTACCTTAACAGCTCCAGCTGTACTTATTCTCAGAAGGTTTACTCCCTGATATACAGCTGCCTACCCACTTCGTAAGTGAGGGTCCTAATGAGCTTTTTTCTCTGTTCCCTCACCACAATCCAGATTCTTTTGGGGAGTTACCAGTACAGTAACCATACCAGGAAGTACTTAATTTATTAAGCTACTGCATTTCTTAATCTCAGTGGAGATATTTACTGATAAACAGCTACCTACGCAGCATGTTCATGTCGTTCCTAAATGAGCTTTTATCTCTCTCCCCTCACCAAAATCAGATTCTTCTGAGGAGTTCCCAGTACATTATCTTTCCCCTGTGTAATTACCTTAACAAGCTCCAGCTGTTTTTATTCTCAGAAGGTTTACTCCCTGATATACAGCTGCCTACCCCCCTTCGTAAGTGCAGTTCCTAAATGAGCTTATTTATCTGTTCCCTCACCACAATCCAGATTCTTTTGGGTAGTTACCAGTACAGTAACCATACCAGGAAGTACTTAATTTCATTAAGCTTACTGCTTTTCTTAATCTCAGTGGAGATATTTACTGATAAACAGCTTACCTATGTAGCATGTTCATGTCGTTCCTAAATCAGCTTTTATCTCTCTCCTCACCACAAAATCAGATTCTTCTGAGGAGTTTCCCAGTACATTATCCTTTCCCCTGTGTAATTACCTTAACAAGCTCCAGCTGTATTTATTCTCAGAAGGTTTACTCCCTGATATTCAGCTGCCTACCCCCTTCGTAGTGCAGGTCCTAAATGAGCTTTTTTCTCTGTTCCCTCACCACAATCCAGATTCTTTTGGGAGTTACCAGTACAGTATCCATACCAGGAAGTTCTTAATTTATTAAGCTATTGCTTTTCTTAATCTATGTGGAGATATTTACTGATAAACAACTACGTATGCAGCATGTTCATGTCGTTCCTAAATGAGCTTTTATCTCTCTCCCCTCACCACAATCAGATTCTTCTGAGGAGTTCCCAGTACATTATCCTTTCCCCTGTGTAATTACCTTAACAAGCTCCAGCTGTTTTTATTCTTAGAAGGTTACTCCCTGATATACAGCTGCCTACCCCCTTCGTAAGTGCAGGTCCTAAATGAGCTTTTTTGTCTTTTCCCTCACCACAATCCAGATTCTTTTGGGGAGTTACCAGTACAACTACCCAATACCAGGAAGTTCAGAATTTATTAAGCTATTGCTTTTCTTAATCCTCAGTGGAGATATTTACTCATAAACAGCTACGTATGCAGCATGTTCATGTCGTTCCTAAATGAGCTTTTATCTCTCTCCCCTCACCACAAATCAGATTCTTTTGAGGAGGTTCCCAGTACATTATTCTTTTCCCCTGTGTAATTTACCTTAACAAGCTCCAGCTGTTTTTATTCTCAGAAGGTTTATTCCCTGATATACAGCTGCCTACCCCCTTCGTAAGGGCAGGTCCTAAATGAGCTTTTTTCTCCTTTCCCTCACCACAATCCAGATTCTTTTTGGGGAGTTACCAGTACAGTAACCATACCAGGAAGTAGCTTAATTTATTAAGTACTGCTTTCTTAATCTCAGTGGAGATATTTACTGATAAACAGCTACCTACGCAGCATGTTCATGTCGTTCCTACATGAGCTTTTATTCTCTCTCCCTCACCACAAATCAGATTCTTCTGAGGAGTTCCCAGTACATTATCATTTCCCCTGTGTAATTACCATAACAAGCTCCAGCTGTTTTTATTCTCAGAAGGTTTACTCCCTGATATACAGCGGCCTACCCCCTTCGAAAGTGCAGGTCCTAAATGAGCTTTTTTTCTCTGTTCCTCTCACCACAATCCAGATTCTTTTGGGGACTTACCAGTACAGTATCCATACCAGGAATTACTTAATTCATTAAGCTACTGCTTTTCTTAATCTCAGTGGAGATATTTACTGATAAACAACTACGTGTGCAGCATGTTCATGTCGTTCCTAAATGAGCTTTTATCTCTCTCCCCTCACCACAAATCAGATTCTTCTGAGGAGTTCCCAGTACATTATCCTTTCCCCAGTGTACCTTAACAAGCTCCAGCTGTTTCT
This sequence comes from Perognathus longimembris pacificus, assembly GCF_023159225.1. NCBI lineage: Eukaryota > Metazoa > Chordata > Mammalia > Rodentia > Heteromyidae > Perognathus > Perognathus longimembris. Next base: position 30,229 of record NW_025956446.1, read on the forward strand.
ATTCTCAGAAGGTTTACTCCCTGATATACAGCTGCCTACCCCCTTCGTAAGTGCAGGTCCTAAATGAGCTTTTTCTCTGTTCCCTCAACACAATCCAGATTCGTTCGGGGAGTTACCAGTACAGTAACCATACCAGGAAGTACTTAATTTATTAAGCTACTGCTTTTTCTTAATCTCAGTGGAGATATTTACTGATAAACAGCTACCTACGCAGCATGTTCATGTCGTTCCTAAATGAGCTTTTATCTCTCTCCCCTCACCACAAATCAGATCTTCTGAGGAGTTCCCAGTACATTTTCCTTTCACCTGTGTAATTACCTTAACAAGCTACCATCTCTTTTTTATTCTCAGAAGGTTTATTCCCTGATATACAGCTGGCCTACCACCTTCGTAAGTGCAGGTCCTAAATGAGCGGTTTTTCTCTGTTACCTCACCACAAATCCAGATTCTTTTGAGCAGTTACCTGTACAGTAACCATACCAGAGAAGTACTTAATTTATTAAGCTACTGCTTTTCTTTATCTCAGTGGAGACATTTACTGATAAACAGCTACCTACGCAGCATGTTCATGTCGTTCCTAAATGAGGTTTTATCTCTCTCCCCTCACCACAAATCAGATTCTTCTGAGGAGTTCCAGGTACATTATCCTTTCCACAGTGTAAATACCTTAACAAGCTCCAGCTGTTTTTATTCTCAGAAGGTTTACTCCCTGATATACAGCTGCCTACCCCCTTCGTAAGTGCAGGTCCTAAATGAGCTTTTTTCTCTGTTCCCTCACCACAATCCAGATTCTTTTGGGGAGTTACCAGTACAGTATCCATACCAGGAAGTTCTTAATTTATTAAGCTACTGCTTTTCTTAATCTCAGGGGATATATTTACTGATAAACACCCTACCTACGCAGCATGTTCATGTCGTTCCTAAATGAGCTTTTATCTCTCTCCCCTCACCACAAATCAGATTCTCTGAGGAGTTCCAGTACATTATCATTTCCCCTGGGTAATTACCTTAACAAGCTCCAGCTGTTTTTATTCTCAGAAGGTTTACTCCCTGATATACAGCTGCCTACCCCCTCGTAAGTGCAGGTCATAAATGAGCTTTTTTCTCTGTTCCCTCACCACAATCCAGATTCTTTTGGGGACTTACCAGTACAGTATCCATACCAGGAATTACTTAATTTATTAAGCTACTGCTTTTCTTAATCTCAGTGGAGATATTTACTGATAAACAACTACGTATGCAGCATGTTCATTTCGTTCCTACAATGAGCTTTTATCTCTCTCCCCCTCACCACAAATCAGATTCTTCTGAGGAGTTCCAGTACATTATCCTTTCCCCTGTGTAATTAACTTAACAAGCTCCAGCTGTTTTTATTCTCAGAAGGTTTACTCCCTGATATACAGCTGCCTACCCCCTTCGTAAGGGCAGGTCCTAAATGAGCTTTTTTCTCCTTTCCCTCACCACAATCCAGATTCTTTTTGGGAGTTACCAGTACAGTAACCATACCAGAAGTACTTAATTTATTAAGTACTGCTTTTCTTAATCTCAGTGGGAGATATTTCTGATAAACAGCTACCTACGCAGCATGTTCATGTCGTTCCTAAATGAGCTTTTATCTCTCTCCCCTCACCACAAATCAGATTCTTCTGAGGAGTTCCCAGTACATTATCATTTCCCCTGTGTAATTACCATAACAAGCTCCAGCTGTTTTTATTCTCAGAAGGTTTACTCCCTGATATACAGCTGCCTACCCCCTTGTAAGTGCAGGTCCTAAATGACCTTTTTTCTCTGTTCCCTCACCACAATCCAGATTCTTTTGGGGACTTACCAGTACAGTATCCATACCAGGAATTACTTAATTCATTAAGCTACTGCTTTTCTTAATCTCAGTGGAGATATTTACTGATAAACAACTACGTATGCAGCATGTTCATGTCGTTCCTAAATGAGCTTTTATCTCTCTCCCTTCACCACAAATCAGAATCTTCTGAGGAGTTTCCAGTACATTATTCTTTCCCCTGTGTAATTACCTTAACAAGCTCCAGCTGTTTTTTATACTCAGAAGGTTTACTCCCTGATATACAGCTGCCTAACCCCTTCGTAAGTGCAGGTCCTAAATGAGCTTTTTTCTCTGTTCCCTCAGCACAATCCAGATTCTTTTGGGGAGTTACCAGTATAGTAACCATACCAGGAAGTACTTAATTATTAAGCTACTGCTTTTCTTAATCTCAGTGGAGATATTTACTGATAAACAGCTACCTATGCAGCATGTTCATGTCGTTCCTAAATGAGCTTTTTATCTCTCTCCCCTCACCACAAATCAGATTCTTCTGAGGAGTTCCCGGTACATTATCCTTTCCACAGTGTAAATACCTTAACAAGCTCCAGCTGTTTTTATTCTCAGAAGGTTTACTCCCTGATATACGGGTGCCTACCCCCTTCGTAAG